>NC_086448.1:745240876-745507752 GCF_028390025.1 Pseudophryne corroboree | reverse complement strand
CGCCGCCCTCTGGGAGTGTATCTTAGCTTAGCAGAATTGCGAATAGAAATTTCTTAGCAGTTTCTGAGTAGCTCCAGACTTACTCTGCCATTGCGATCAGTTCAGTCAGTTTCGTTCCTGGTTTGACGTCACAAATACACCCAGCGTTCGCCCAGACACTCCCCCGTTTCTTCAGACACTCCCGCGTTTTTCCCAGAAACGGCAGCGTTTTTTCACACACACCCATAAAACGGCAAGTTTCCGCCCAGAAACACCCACTTCCTGTCAATCACACTCCGATCACCAGAACGATGAAAAATCCTCGTTATGCCGTGAGTAAAATACCTAACTTTTGTGTAAAATAACTAACCGCATGCGCTCTGCGAACCTTGCGCATGCGCAGTAAGCGACTAATCGCAGTATAGCGAAAATCGTCAACGAGCTAACAACTCGGAATGTCCACCATTGCCTCTTACCTTGCTATCAACCTGCAGACTCCTGATGCAACCAGTAAAGCCCTTCAAGTGGATGGAAGCATGAACACTTGCTGGGAATGTCTTTACTCCGCCAAGCTGCAGTGGCTGGTAAACATTAAGGAACCTAGGTAAATAGCAAAGTCAAGAACAACAGTCAAGAATATGTATTAATATACTAATATATCAGATGTCATATTATACTGTATGTTGTACAATATTATATAGTAATAGCTTTTGGCTCATGCATTACTGAGGTTTATTTGTGTTTTCTTCTTTTTTATCCTCACCAGTGTCTGCCTTTCTCTTCTTTTCGAGGTCACCAATGTCTCTATTCTCCTCCATTCTTTCTGCCTGACTTTCTTTGGCCCTCCTTACCCCTCCCTTATGTATCTCCCATCTACCTCGCCGCCGGGTCCTTGTGGACACTATGTTCTGCAGTTTAGGCAGTAATGTCGGAGGGCGTGTGCTCTGCACGTTGGGTCCTGCATTCACCCTCCAAAGTGCTGATGCGATATTAATCAGAACTTACTTGTAGTTTTATATGGAAAAGGAGAAAGTGCAGGTGCATACTCTAACACTGCTTATCAGGATAATTATAATAAACTGCAATATAGCATAGAGTAAAATAAAATTGATGTGCTTAGCATAATTTGTGACCGCGACCAGGTGACCTCATCTGGTGGGTCCCTAACATTCCTAAGGTTCAAGTCTAGAGCACGGGAAACCCAAGGCCAGCACAAGCCAACCGCCCAAGGCATCACACTAGGGGGGGAGTCCTGTGCTGTGGATTTGAACCTTAGGAATGTTAGGGACCCACCAGATGAGGTCACCTGGTCGTGGTTGGTAGGCCCAAAATTTTAGCCCAAATTATGCTAAGCACCTCAATTCTGATTAGCAGTGCTTAGTACTTGGAGTGTGCACTTGCATTTTCTTGATTTTACCATGATATAGGCAATTTTAACAATACTTGGGAGAAATGTAAAATGTGGGGTTATTTACAGAGAATGACGCACACCACTGGGCTGTAGTTGTGGGTAACAATAATGTTCTGTGTTACCCAAACTGAATGTTGTTCATCCATTCCAATTTCTCAAAGACCCGGTTATCAAAACAGGGCTATAGCCTAGTACTTATTCCTGTATGCTCCACTAAAGCACCTGCTGTAGCTCAGGGGTTCCCAACCTCAGTTCTAAAGGCACACCAACAGTCCAGGTTTTAATGATATGCATATTTGAGCACAGGTGACTTAATTAGTACCTCAGTTATTTTGATTTAACGATCTGTGCTCAAGCTTGGATATCACTAATACTTGGACTGTTAGGGTGCCTTGAAGACAGAGTTTGGGAGCCACTGGCCTAGTATTTATTCCTACAGGAGTGCTTGTATACTCTAATAAAGCATATACTGTAGAGGACGAGCCAGGGTTGAACACACGTATACTGTCATTTTACATGGGGATATTCACTTATATACTGTATATAGATGCAGGGTTGCACGCCCTTATACATTCACCTAGTTAAATAACCATCATTACCAGTGCACACATGCACCAGCCCTATCCCTGGTGCAAGAGATCAGTCTGATAACTAATGGATCTCTGTGTACTCACAGCCCTGCATAGCCTGCAATTCCATCTACAAGGGACAAAAGAGACCAGATATAAAGTGTCTCATGCGCGTTTCATGGGCGTACTGTCCACTTCATCAGAAGCATATCAGTGGTGAGAATTCAGACATGATAACGGACACCAAACCTCCCCGTATGACCTCCTGTGCTGGCAGTATGCCCGTGCCACGCGCATCAACCACTTTATACCTGGACTCCTTTGTCAGTAACAGAAAAACTGCACCAAGGTTCTAGCTTCTGATTATGCAAAAATGTGTAAATCTGTATGCAAAAAATAAATAAAACAATGGCCATTTGTACCCGTTCACAGGGATCTATTGACTCAGAACCAGTCCCTGTATATTTTCTTCTTTCTCCGCTCACCTGATGATAATGACAGGTATTAAACCAAACAGGCAGGGGCAGTCTGCCCAGAAAAATGCGCACAAATTCTGCATACCAGCAAATATACGCATTTAATTCCATGTCCGTAATGTGGGGGTAATTACGCCCCAACATGTATTCAACTCTGCATTATTCCAACTATGCTTGTAGATTACATTATCACCTTATGCTCCCAGGAGTTTCTCCAGAAACCTCACACAATGACCGATCTGTAGGTGTCCCATGAAAACCAACATTTCCATTCTCCGTGGCTTCGGCACAATGATCCAGGGTCATCTTCACTTCCTAGTAAAACATACAGAATAATGAATAAGCAGTCACGATAGAATAGTAGAAAGTATATGTATGTCCAAATCTGTATCAGAGATCAAACAACAGCGTGACAGCAAGTGTTAGCAGTAACAGAACATTTTGGATTATAAGAAAGCGCGTTACCATTGATGGTACATACTAAACGCAGGCATGTGTGAATTATTACCAGCAGGTGGAGACTGGTGAATGAATACAGGGGCTTATTCTGAGTCAGAGTGTTTGCAAACAGTGCTTGCGCAAATGCAGATTTACACATCTCTGTGTACTGTATATCCGTCCTAGGGACGGAGGGAACGTGGGTAGATGGTCTGTCTTAACGAGAAATAGGGCGTTTCAGTGCAGTTGCACAGAACCGCTTTGACTAGTGAATGTGTCATGGGCGTGTATTTAAAACTCTGCGATTCTGATTGGTGTGTATGGGCAAGGGAGTATCTGATGGATCTCTTGCACCTACGATACTTCGTCTCTCCCAATTGCTGAAGACGTAAACATTTTCTGCTTTGTATATATTGAATATTAATTGTCTGTGTTGTTTTTAACGTAATATCATATACAAATGTTGACATTCTTATGTATCTATCTACTATGTATCTATATGCATAAGTAAATCTAGCATGTGTTATCCAAATCTACACACACATGTGACTAATCTGACTAATTAATTAAGTACTGCTTCATACTGATTGGCCACCTTACATTAAAATATGGACCCAAATCACACTGAACCACCTTCTGATTTAACCGTTTATATGAGATGACGGAGAAACGCGTAAAGGACCGCACACACCGCCTGCACGTTATACTGTATACCCACAAGACGGAGGATATGACTAAGAATCAGCCGCTAAAGCCCACAGCTGAGAGCTGCGCGCTCCCTCCCTGGGGACTTTTTATCTACCACCGCTCCCACTCTGAAATATTGGACCAGTTTACAGATGGCTTGTACACGCCGGGACTTTACCAGCACGAGTGGTGAGCATAGCTGTGGCGGCGGGGAGGTGGTAGCATAGCGCACGCTCTGCGGGCAACACTTGGAACTTATGACGTTCACACAATGCTTACTACTACCCGATAACCATTCTGGAACTATTGTGGAAATTACTTCCAAGCTACTTACCAGCATCTTAATTTGTGGAGCCAACCAAGAAAGTATTTGAACTATGGAGGTGATTCCGACTTGATCGTAGCTGTGATAAATTTAGCACAGCTACGATCAGGAACACAGACATGTGGGGGGACGCCCAGCACAGGGCTAGTCCGCCCCGCATGTCAGTGCCGGCCCCGTCGCAGAAGTGCAAAAGCATCGCACAGCGGCAATGCTTTTGCACTTGAGGACTATCTCCCGGCCAGCGCAGCTTTCGCATGCTGGCCGGGAGCTACTCGTCGCTGCCCAGGTCGTAGTGGCTACGTGTGACATCACGCAGCCGCTGCGGCTCGCCCCTCACACGACCTGCGTTGGCCGGACCGTGCACACAAAATGGCGGCTAAACGCTGCTGTGCCGCCCCCTCCTGCCCAGTGACCACCTCTTCCTGTCAATCAGGCAGAGGCGATCGCTAGGCAACAACAGCCGTCGACTGTCTCGCATGCGCACTGTGGCACCGGCGCATGCGCACTTTTGACCTGATCGCTTCGCTGTGATGAATGGCAGCAAGCGATCAGGTCAGAATGACCCCCAATGTGCCTGATTTAATATGTGGCCGTATCTAGTGATTTACATACTATTGGGCAGTACGGATGGTGTAATGATTAGCATTACTGCCTCACAGCACTGAGGTCATGGGTTCAATTCCCACCATGGCTCTAACTGTGTGGAGGTTGTATATTCTCCAGGTACTTGCGTGGGTTTCCTCCGGGTACTCCGATTTCCTCCCACATTCCAAAAATATACTGGTAGGTTAATCATCTCCCAACAAAAATGAACCCTAGTGTGCAAGTGTGTGTGTGTGTGTGTGTACGTGTGGTAGGGAATATAGATTATAAGCTCCACTGAGGCAGGGACTGATGTGAATGGCCAAATATTCTCTGTACAGCGCTGCGGAATATGTGTTCGCTATATTTCCCTCTTGAGGTGTCCACAACACCCCTGGAGGGAGAATAAAGCGCGCCACCGTGCCCACAGCCTGCAAGAGGCTCTTTTGCACTCGCCCCGCTGCCGGTATACTGGCGGTCGGGATCCTGGTGCCGGTTTGCTGGGCACCGGGATCCCGACCGCTAGCATACCGTAGTATAACCTTACAGAATAGCCTCCAGTACATGAATAGAGAAATCCACCTTAAAACTCTACCAAATCCATCATTCTCTTCTCAGATATCAATTCTGGGAACTCTAAACCTGATGTGCATTGTCCGTCACCCAAGATACAACGCAGTTCATATGTAGGGATACAAATCTAGAGTCCCATTGTATCCTCTGGACCTATTACATAGTATGGTACCTTTCCATTGCTTGTGATCTTTAAGTTATGCCACCGCCGGTCTGACACATTCACTTTCTTGGCAAACTCCAGGAATATCGATCCAGAACCATGGTTAATAGCCAGGCAAGGCGTTCCGTTCTGGAGCTCTGTATAAAAGAAACATACATACATGTAGGTAAGTATTATTGGCACATTTACCATTTAGGGACAGCTCAGTACAGTATAGCACACAATGGCCCTCATTCCGAGTTGTTCGCTCGCTAGCTGCTTTTAGCAGCATTGCACACGCTAGGCCGACGCCCTCTGGGAGTGTATCTTAGCTTAGCAGAATTGCGAACGAAAGATTAGCAGAATTGCGATTAAATAATTCTTTGCGGTTTCTGAGTAGCTCGAGACTTACTCCTACACTGCGATCAGCTCAGCCCGTTTCATTCCTGGTTTGACGTCACAAACACGTCCTGCGTTCGGCCAGCCACTCCCCCCGTTTCTCCAGACACTCCTGCGTTTTATCCTGGCACGCCTGCGTTTTTCCGCGCACTCCCACAAAACGGTCAGTTTCCACCCAGAAACACCCACTTCCTGTCAATCACACGTTCGGACGTGAGTAAATCTACTAAGTTTTGTGCTAAAATACTTAGCGCATGTGCGCTGCGTACCATGCGCATTTTTGCCTTAATCGCTCCGTTGCGAAAATCGGCAACGAGCGAACAAATCGGAATTACCCCCAATAAGCAATAACTAGATACCCGGATTGTTAATGTCTTAAATATGTGGTCAAAATAGGTCACTTATACTTAGGACACAGCTTTGAATTGATCTGCTTAAACAAATGTTTCTCTATGTTGCATTGGACGCAAATTCCTTTTAATTGCAAACGTATAATGTGTGCTGGAAATAAAATGTATAATTGCTAGCTATGCCTAGATTGCCAGACATGAGATGCACCCAGCTCAGCACACCCAGCTAAATGCGCCTCCTTCCTCCAGCAAATGGTGGGAGCAGGTGGGGGCGGACTATGACAGGGGGCGTCGCTGCACAGTGATGGAAAATCAGACCACCTCTGCGTCTTTTCTCGCAGTCGTGTCTGCGTCTCTGTGCTAACGCTACTTATGCTTATTTCTGTACATTAGCCTTGGAAATTGGCTGGAATAATAACCAATTGTAGTCACCTTCTGGCAAGGTCTCTCAGACACAATGAAGCACAGGGCTGGCAAGTGTTGGTATTCCAGTATCCCTTAATAACAATGTCAGTGTAATAAAACGGATATCAATTGACAGACACAGCAGTCCGTTTGGTTGCCAGAAGACTTCTAGGGATCTACAGAACAATCTATGCAGGTAGGATGGTTTAACCACTGTGATGAGGAAAGCTCTAACAGGAACTCGTAACCTGACAATTTACTGAAGGCTCCCATTCATTATCCATATATGTCATATATCTGAGAACTGTGCACTAATCAATCAAAAACAACCCAGCACACTTTCAGAAATGTATAAATTGCCGTAATTTTTGTTATACTGTAAAAAGGATACACGGCTGAAAGATGTTTCTAGATTTATTTTTATAGTACTATGGCATAGGTGTCGGACAAGGGTCAAGAGGGTGGTTCCCCCCCTCCTCCCAAAAAAACCAATGTGATATTTGAGAGGCACCAATCAATGTACTGGGTCATAGGGCGCAGTGTGGCCACCATCTGTGGTTACCATGGGCAGTGTTAGGATGGAGATAATCCCCATTCCAGCTGCTCCACCTCATCCCTCCCAACAGCTCTCCTCCACCCAGCTCCCTCATCTGGGACCTGCCCTGCTCCCTTCTCACCTCCCCTTTCATCCTTTCCCCCCCTACCCTCCCGCCACCCCCCTTTGCAGCCCCCCCCCCCCCCCCGATAGATAGAGATAATAAGAATTTACTTACCGATAATTCTATTTCTCGGAGTCCGTAGTGGATGCTGGGGTTCCTGAAAGGACCATGGGGAATAGCGGCTCCGCAGGAGACAGGGCACAAAAGTAAAGCTTTTACAGGTCAGGTGGTGTGTACTGGCTCCTCCCCCTATGACCCTCCTCCAGACTCCAGTTAGGTACTGTGCCCGGACGAGCGTACACAATAAGGGAGGATTTTGAATCCCGGGTAAGACTCATACCAGCCACACCAATCACACCGTACAACTTGTGATCTAAACCCAGTTAACAGTATGATAACAGAGGAGCCTCTGAAAGATGGCTTCCTAAACAATAACCCGAATTAGTTAACAATAACTATGTACAAGTATTGCAGATAATCCGCACTTGGGATGGGCGCCCAGCATCCACTACGGACTCCGAGAAATAGAATTATCGGTAAGTAAATTCTTATTTTCTCTATCGTCCTAAGTGGATGCTGGGGTTCCTGAAAGGACCATGGGGATTATACCAAAGCTCCCAAACGGGCGGGAGAGTGCGGATGACTCTGCAGCACCGAATGAGAGAACTCCAGGTCCTCCTTTGCCAGGGTATCAAATTTGTAAAAATTTACAAACGTGTTCTCCCCTGACCACGTAGCTGCTCGGCAGAGTTGTAATGCCGAGACCCCTCGGGCAGCCGCCCAAGATGAGCCCACCTTCCTTGCGGAATGGGCCTTAACAGATTTAGGCTGTGGCAGGCCTGCCACAGAATGTACAAGTTGAATTTTGTTACAAATCCAACGAGCAATCGACTGCTTAGAAGCAGGTGCACCCAACTTGTTGGGTGCATACAGTATAAACAGCGAGTCAGATTTTCTGACTCCAGCCGTCCTTTAAATGTATATTTTTAAGGCTCTGACAACGTCCAACAACTTGGAGTCCTTCAAGTCGTCTGTAGCCGCAGGCACTACAATAGGCTGGTTCAGGTGAAACCCTGATACCACCTTAGGGAGAAAATGCGGACGCGTCCGCAGCTCTGCCCTATGTCGAATGGAAAATTAAATAAGGGCTTTTATAAAACAAAGCCGCCAGTTCAGATACTCTCCCGGCCGAAGCCAGGGCCAGTAACATAGTCACTTTCCATGTGAGATATTTCAAATCCACATTCTTTAGTGGTTCAAACCAATTGGATTTGAGGAAATCTAAAACTACATTTAGATCCCACGGTGCCACCTTAGGCACCACAGGAGGCTGTATATGCAGTACTCCTTTGATAAAAATCTGGACCTCAGGGACTGAGGCCAATTCTTTTTGGAAGAATATTGATAGGGCCGAAATTTGAACCTTAATAGATCCCAATTTGAGACCCATAGACAATCCTGATTGCAGGAAATGTAGGAAAACGACCCAGTTGAAATTCCTCCATCGGAGCACTCCGCTGCTCGCACCACGCAACATATTTTCGCCAAATACGGCGATAATGCTTCGCGGTGACTTCCTTCCTTGCCTTTATCAAGGTAGGAATGACTTCTTCTGGAATGCCTTTTCCTTTTAGGATCTGGCATTCAAACGCCATGCCGTCAAACGCAGCCGCGGTAAGTCTTGAAAAAGACAAGGACCCTGCTGAAGCAGGTCCCTTCTCAGAAGTAGAGGCCACGGATCGTCCGTGACCATCTCTTGAAGTTCCGGGTACCAAGTCCTTCTTGGCCAATCCGGAGCCACTAGTCTTACTCCTCTTTGCCGTATAATCCTCAATACCTTTGGTATGAGAGGCAGAGGAGGAAACACATATACGGACTGGTACACCCAAGGTGTTACCAACGCGTCCACAGCTATTGCCTGCGGATCTCTTGACCTGGCGCAATAACTGTCCAGTGTCTTGTTGAGGCGAGACGCCATCATGTCCACCATTGGTTTTACCCAACGGTTTAATAGCATGTGGAAAACTTCTGGATGAAGTACCCACTCTCCCGGGTGAAGGTCGTGTCTGCTGAGGAAGTCTGCTTCCCAGTTGTCCACGCCCGGGATGAATACTGCTGACAGTGCTATCACGTGATTCTCCGCCCAGCGAAGGATTCTGGCAGCTTCTGCCATTCTGTTTCTTGTGCCGCCCTGTCTGTTTACATGGGCGACTGCCGTGATGTTGTCCGACTGGATCAACACCGGTCTTCCTTGAAGCAGAGGTTCCGCCTGGCTTAGAGCATTGTAGATTGCTCTTAGTTCCAGAATGCTTATGTGAAGAGACTTTTTCAGGCTCGACCACACTCCCTGGAAATTTCTTCCCTGTGTGACTGCTCCCCAGCCTCTCAGGCTGGCATCCGTGGTCACCAGGATCCAATCCTGCATGCCGAATCTGCGGCCCTCCAATAGATGAGCCTCCTGCAACCACCACAGAAGGGATACCCTTGTCCTCAGCGACAGGGTTATCCGCAGGTGCATCTGAAGATGCGACCCTGACCATTTGTCCAACAGATCCCTTTGCATGGAATCTGCCGAAAGGGATTGCTTCGTAAGAAGCTACCATTTTTTCCCAGGACTCTTGTGCATTGATGTACAGACACCTTTCCTGGTTTTAGGAGGTTCCTGACCAGGTCAGATAACTCCTTGGCTTTTTCTTCGGGAAGAAAAACCTTTTTCTGAACTGTGTCCAGAATCATCCCCAGGAACAGCAGACGAGTTGTCGGCATTAATTGGGATTTTGGAATATTCAGAATCCATCCGTGCTGCTTTAGCACCTCTTGAGATAGTGCTAAACCCATCTCTAGCTGTTCTCTGGACCTTGTCCTTATTAGGAGATCGTCCAAGTATGGGATAATTAATACGCCTTTTCTTCGAAGAAGAAATATTATCTCGGCCATTACCTTTGTAAAGACCCGAGGTGCCGTGGACAAACCAAACGGCAGCGTCTGAAACTGATAGTGACAGTTTTGTACAACGAACCTGAGGTACCCCTGGTGTGAGGGGTAATTGGAACGTGGAGATACGCATCCTTGATGTCCAAGGATACCATAAAGTCCCCTTCTTCCAGGTTCGCTATCACTGCTCTGAGTGACTCCATCTTGAACTTGAACTTCTTTATGTACAGGTTCAAGGACTTCAGATTTAGAATAGGCCTTACCGAGCCATCCGGCTTCGGTACCACAAAAAGAGTGGAATAATACCCCTTCCCTTGTTGTAGAAGAGGTACCTTGACTATCACCTGCTGAGAATACAGCTTGTGAATGGCTTCCAAAACCGTCTCCCTTTCTGAGGGGGACGTTGGTAAAGCCGACTTCAGGAAACGGCGAGGTGGCTCTGTCTCTAATTTCAACCTGTACCCCTGAGATATTATCTGCAGGATCCAGGGATTTACCTGCGAGTGAGCCCACTGCGCGCTGTAATTTTTGAGACGACCGCCTACCGCCCCCAAGTCCGCTTGCGAAGCCCCAGCGTCATGCTGAGGCTTTTGTAGAAGCCGGGGAGGGCTTCTGTTCCTGGGAAGGAGCTGCCTGTTGCTGTCTCTTCCCTCGTCCTCTGCCTCGTGGCAGATATGAATAGCCCTTTGCTCTCTTATTTTTAAAGGAACGAAAAGGCTGCTGTTGAAAAGTCGGTGCCTTTTTCTGTTGGGGAGTGACTTGAGGTAGAAAGGTGGATTTCCCGGCCGTAGCCGTGGCCACCAAAGCCGATAGACCGACCCCAAATAACTCCTCTACGCATCGCCTGTCCACTGTCGTGTCCATAAAGCTCTTCTGGCCGAAATGGACATAGCACTTACCCGTGATGCCAGTGTGCAGATATCTCTCTGTGCATCACGCATATAAAGAAATGCATCCTTTATTTGTTCTAACGACAGTAAAATATTGTCCCCGTCCAGGGTATCAATATTTTCGATCAGGGACTCTGACCAAACTACCCCAGCACTGCACATCCAGGCAGTCGCAATAGCTGGTCGTAGTATAACACCTGCATGTGTGTATATACCTTTTTGGATATTTTCCATCCTCCTATCTGATGGATCTTTAAGTGCGGCCGTCTCAGGAGAGGGTAACGCCACTTGTTTTGATAAGCGTGTTAGCGCTTTGTCCACCCTAGGAGGTGTTTCCCAGCGCTCCCTAACCTCTGGCGGGAAAGGGTATAAAGCCAATAACTTCTTTGAAATTAGCAGTTTTTTATCGGGGCACCCCACGCTTCATCACACACGTCATTTAATTCTTCTGATTCAGTAAAAACTACTGGTAGTTTTTTCACACCCCACATAATACCCTGTTTAGTGGTACCTGTAGTATCAGCTAAATGTAACATCTCCTTTATTGCCAAAATCATATAACGTGTGGCCCTACTGGAAAATACGGTTGATTCGTCACCATTACCACCGGAATCAGTGCCTGTGTCTGGGTCTGTGTCGACCGACTGAGGCAAGGGGCGTTTTACAGCCCCCTGACGGTGTTTGAGGCGCCTGGACAGGCACTAATTGAGTGTCCGGCCGCCTCATGTCGGCAAACGACTGCTTAAGCGAGTTGACGCTATCCCGTAATTCCACAAATAAAGGCATCCATTCTGGTGTCGACCCCCTAGGAGGTGACATCCTCATATTTGGCAATTGCTCCGCCTCCACACCAATAACGTCCTCATACATGTCGACACACACGTACCGACACACAGCAGACACACAGGGAATGCTCTATACGAAGACAGGACCCACTAGCCCTTTGGGGAGACAGAGGGAGAGTCTGCCAGCACACACCAAAAAGCGCTATATATGACAGGGATAGCCTTATGATTAAGTGCTCCCTTATAGCTGCTTTTATATTGATATCTTGCCATTTATTTTGCCCCCCCTCTCTGTTATACCCTGTTTCTGTAGTGCAGTGCAGGGGAGAGACCTGGGAGCCTTCCTGACCAGCGGAGCTGTGACAGAAAATGGCGCCGTGTGCTGAGGAGATAGGCCCCGCCCCTTTTCCGGCGGGCTCGTCTCCCGCTATTTAGTACATTTAGGCAGGGGTAAATATCTCCATATAGCCTCTGGGGCTATATGTGAGGTATTTTTAGCCTTTTTAAAGGTTTTCATTTGCCTCCCAGGGCGCCCCCCTCCCAGCGCCCTGCACCCTCAGTGACTGCCGTGTGAAGTGTGCTGAGAGGAAAATGGCGCACAGCTGCAGTGCTGTGCGCTACCTTAAGAAGACTGCAGGAGTCTTCAGCCGCCGATTCTGGACCTCTTCTTGCTTCAGCATCTGTGAGGGGGCCGGCGGCGTGGCTCCGGTGACCATCCAGGCTGTACCTGTGATCGTCCCTCTGGAGCTTCATGTCCAGTAGCCAAGAAGCCAATCCATCCTGCACGCAGGTGAGTTCACTTCTTCTCCCCTCTGTCCCTCGTTGCAGTGATCCTGTTGCCAGCAGGAATCACTGTAAAATAAAAAAACCTAAGCTAAACTCTCTAAGCAGCTCTTTATGAGAGCCACCTAGAATTGCACCCTTCTCGGCCGGGCACAAAAATCTAACTGGAGTCTGGAGGAGGGTCATAGGGGGAGGAGCCAGTACACACCACCTGACCTGTAAAAGCTTTACTTTTGTGCCCTGTCTCCTGCGGAGCCGCTATTCCCCATGGTCCTTTCAGGAACCCCAGCATCCACTTAGGACGATAGAGAAAAATATATATATCTATACCTGTCAAGTAGGTAGTGTGGCGGATGAGTCCAGCTACCCCTGAGGGGGCACCATACTGCAAACTAGGGGTGCCAAAATTAAATAATATATTGCCTACCATTATGATGCCCCAGTGCAACGGGGAAGGGGGGTATCAAACTTTTTATAGAGAACAAGTGGAAATGTTTACATAGCAGCTCATCAGATTCTAGCTACCATTTACAGAATGAACTAGATAAATAATGTGATTATTTATGGACAACACCTCCACCCATCCCCCGCTGGTAGATCTTTCCCCATGGTCTCAGATTCTCCAGGCCATGACACATTCACTGATAATCATCTCACCTAGAGCAATGAAATCCTGGGAGTCTCCACGACTGCTGGCTGCCATAGGACCGTTGTACAGGAGCAGACCATCCGCTACTTCTGTGATGAAATCCAACGAGATCTGGCTTTCAAAGCAGAGCAACATGGGAGGAAACCAGGCGTAGCCCTGGCCTGTAAATGTGCGTTTTGTTTGCTGACATTCGGGTCCATCATACAATGGGGAACATTCGCACCTGATAGACAAATCAGAATTGCTAGAACAGTACCTCCGGGGACAAATTACAACTTTAATTATTACATTGAAAATCTGAAGTTCTGATTAGACGCAACAAGAAAATGACAATTACAAAAGAAAAAAACAATTTCCATTTTTTTTTTTATATTGTGCATAACAATTTAGTCCAGGCATGTCCAAACTGTGGCCCTCCAGCTGTTGTGAAACTACATATCCCAGCATGCCCTGACACAGTTTTGCTGTCAGAGAATGCTAAAGCTGTGTCAGGGCATGCTTGGATGTGTAGTTTCTTAACAGCTGGAGGGCCGCAGTTTGGACATGCCTGATTTAGTCTATTTAGAAATCAACATTATTTATCAGTTAACATAGCAGGCTGAGGGCTGCCTAAGCCTGAAGCCACATAAGCGCCCTGTTTTTTTGTGACTAATGGGTTAAAGAAAGGGCACTGCTAGTGGGAACCGGTCTCTAGGTCGACCACTATTGGTCGACAGTAACTACGTCGACATGGTATCTAGGTCGAAATGTTCTAGGTCGACAGGTCAAAAGGTCGACATGAGTTTTTCACAATTTTTTTCTTTTTTTTAACCTTTTCATACTTAACGATCCACGTGGACTACGACTGGAACAGTAATCTGTGCTGAGCAAAGTGGTAGTGGAGCGAGGCACCTTGCCCGAAGCTCGTTCGCCATGCGAGGGGACACAGTGCACTAATTGGGGTTCCCGGTCACTCTACGAAGAAAACAACACAATTTAAAAAAAAAAAACCTCATATCGACCTTTTGACCTGTCAACCTAGACCGTGTTGACCTAAAGACCCTGTCGACCTAGTTACTGTCGACCAATAGTGGTCGACCTAGACACTATCTACCTTCCTTCACTATCTACCACACCCGTGCTTAGTGATGTCATTTTGGGTCAGGTGCTCTTGTCTGCCTATCAGAGAGATTGTAGGAGGGATGTATAAAACAGTACTTATAGGCAAGTCCTGGGGGCCATGATCTTTCTCTTTTCCATTTTGAAGGCTGAGTATACTAAGGCCCTCATTCCGAGTTGTTCGCTCGGTAAAAATCTTCGCATCGCAGCGATTTTCCGCTTAATGCGCATGCGCAATGTCCGCACTGCGACTGCGCCAAGTAAATTTGCTATGCACTTAGTAATTTTACTCACGGCTTTTTCATCGTTCTGGCGATCGTAATGTGATTGACAGGAAATGGGTGTTACTGGGCGGAAACAGGCCGTTTTATGGGCGTGTGGGAAAAAACGCTACCGTTTCCGGAAAAAACGCAGGAGTGGCCGGAGAAACGGAGGAGTGTCTGGGCGAACGCTGGGAGTGTTTGTGACGTCAAACCAGGAACGACAAGCACTGAACTGATCGCAGATGCCGAGTAAGTCTGAAGCTACTCAGAAACTGCTACGGGGTGTGTAATCGCAATATTGCGATTACTTCGTTCGCAATTTTAAGATGCTAAGATTCACTCCCAGTAGGCGGCGGCTTAGCGTGAGCAACTCTGCTAAAATCGCCTTGCGAGCGAACAACTCGGAATGACCTCCCAATTTCATTGCGTTTGCTATTTTGTGCATTATTGTGGCCCTTTGCCTTTCACTTGTGTCCTCTCTCTCCCTACTTGTTCCAACACTGCACTTTGGTGGTCATTCCGAGTTGATCGCTAGCTGTTTTCGTTCGCAGTGCAGCGATTAGGCAAAAAAGTGTCACTTCTGCGTATGCGGCGCAATGCGCGACGTACTTTCACAACAGTCGATGCTTTTTCACACAAGGTCTAGCGACGCTTTTCAGTCGCACTGCTCGCCGCAGAATGATTGACAGGAAAGGGGCGTTTCTGGGAGGTAACTGACCGTTTTCAGGGAGTGTGCAGAAAAAAGCAGGCGTGTCAGGTACTAATGCAGGCGTGCCTGGGAAAATGCAGGCGTGGCTGGCCAAACGCAGGGCGTGTTCATGTCGTCAAAACAGCTACTAAATAGTCTGAAGTGATCGCAAGCTAGGAGTAGGTCTGGAGCTACTCTGAAGCTGCTCAAAAATATTTTGGTGCCGCTCTGCGATCCTTTCGTTCGCTCTTCTGCTAAGCTAAGATACACTCCCAGGGGGCGGCAGCTTAGCGTTTGCACGGCTGCTAAAAGCAGCTAGCGAGCAAACAACTCGGAATGACCACCTTTGTGTCTCCCCCCTATCCCCATTCCCCTTGCTGCTGAACATGCCCCTTCCGCATGGGTCCGCGCGACGCCACCCCCCCTTCCCTTTGCCGCTTCGCTGAGGCCACTCACCCGCTTACAGCTGCGGGCTATCGCCGGCCACGTGTCCATGTGGTCGCTGCCTCTCCTACCGTGCCTGCTGGGTCGCTGCGGGGGCCCTCCGCTGGCGGCCTCTCTCCCTCTCTGCCCGCTGCCTCTAGCGGTGGGCGCGACTTCACAGCTGCGCACGTCATTGACGGCGCTCCAGCGGTGCTGGCGCCGTCTCCTGCAGGGACTCCCTTAGTGTGCACGGCCAGAGCGCTGCGCCACGCTGCGGGGGATGGGGTGACTGCACTGACTTTTCCGGCAGGCTAACCTGCGGGGGCCTGGGATCTGGGTGGGTTAATGTCATCCCCCCTATGGGTCTGGGTGCGGCGAGGGACTCCGTTGCTGGCTTGCCACTGGCTGATAGTAGTGTGGCTGGCACGCTGCTTCCCCGCGCTGGCGCTGCAGTTGCCTCCCCTGCTTTTGGGTCCCCCCTTTTCCCCGACCAGCAGTCCTTAGGGATTTACTCAGGGTCACTTCTGGTTTCACAGATCCTTCTGCCCCTGTCTGGGGGTCTGTCGCATGTGGTTGGTGCGCCATCTGCCGGCAAGCCCCGGATGTAACACTTGGTTTCCAGTCACAGTTCCCTGTCCGCCTCTTTTACAGTGCCAGGCAATGTCTCCCAAGCAGTTCATTCGGGTCTATTGTCAGTTACGGGGGTGTCTGGGGCGTGGTCTGGGGCTCGGCATATCCCCATCATGAGCACAGCCATTTCTCCCTGTGCGCCCGTGTCTCGGGCCTCGCTATTTTCCACTTATTTCCCTGCGATGGTGTCTCATTCACAGGGAGAGCTGCGAGTAACCTTACCGCTGACCGCAAACTTCCCACCATTGAAGATAATAGAGCGGCATAGTGCTATGTGCCGTCTGACAGCTCAGACGCGCATAGCCAATCAGGAGAGTGCCACGACGTGGCGCTCCCTGATTGGCTGAAGGGACCCTCTGTGACAGGAGTCACGGGGGGTCCCGGCATTCGGGGAAAGGGGTTCCATGTGTAAACATGGGACCCCTTTCAGTGCGTGGTCCGGGTTTGGCGTTTTATGTTTTTGCCAAGTACGTGGATTACAAAAAAGAAGAGGACAGATCTACGCTGGATTTTGGTGAGTATAATTTTATTTTCAGGTACCCCGTGGATTCTACTTGGAGAAGTGGACCGAGTCGGCGTGTGAACATAGGTAAGTATGTGTGTGTCGGCGTGCATGTATGTAATAAAGTTTTACTATCACGGTGTCTGTGTACTGTTTTTATTTGGGTATTTTTTTTGCAGTATAACTACAGGTACCAGTGGGCCCATTTCCCCCCCCGCATGCTGGTACTTGTGGTTCTCCAAGTACCAGCTTGCGGGGGAGGCTTGCTGGGACTTGTAGTTCTGCTACAAAAAACAAGATTATTTATTTTGTCACTTGGCTATCAGCCTCCCATCCGCAGCCCTTGGATGGGGGGTACAGCCTCGGCTTCACCCCTGGCCCTTGGGTGGCTGGAGGGGGGGACCCCTTGATTTAAGGGGTCCCCACTCCTCCAGGGTACCCCGGCCAGGGGTGACTAGTTGGGGATTTAATGCCACGGCCGCAGGGACCGATATAAAAGTGTCCCCCGGCTGTGGCATTATCTCTCTAGCTAGTGGAGCCCGGTGCTGGTGTGAAAAATACGGGGGACCCCTACGTCTTTTGTCCCCCGTATTTTTTGCACCAGGACCGGACGCAGAGCCCGGTGCTGGTTGTGAAAATACGGGGGATCCCCTATAATTTCCCCCCCCCGTATTTTTACAACCAGGACCGGCTCAAAGAGCCCGAGGCTGGTTATGCTTAGGAGGGGGGACCTCACGCATTTTTTTCCAGGTTTTTTTACACACTTTTGTGCCGTCCATGAAGTCGAATCCAGGACGCACACTATCGTCAATTGGTCCGTTTTTCGACAGCGGGACCGTCGCATCCGTTTTTTATTGAATATGTCGAATTCGGGTCCCGGTGGGAGGGTATGTGACTGTCGAATTGTGTCGAATTTAAAAACGGTCAAATTCCAGCCGGAATTCGACCGCAATTGCATATACCCCAATATGTATTTTGCAAGTGACTTTTCACGTATGCCCTTTTGCATTACAAAATTATATACCGGTTTACCATATTATACACCGTTCAACAAGTGGAAACCTGTCGTCCCCCCCCCCCCCCCCCCCCCCCCAAGATCTCTGTGTTTGGAGATCAGAGCAGGCAAGGAAAGTATGTATAGGACAATGAACCCCCTACTGTAAGTACTAAAGTTATTACAAGTTATGAAGGCGTTAAGTGACCATTGAAAGACACAAGGCCTCAGGTCAAGTGCTTTTACATGGAGATCCCTGATTATATCTAATATACGTTATAACTTACTGAAGGGTTATCGCTTTCATTATACAAAGCAATCCCTAATAAACACTCAAGAGATGACATGAGAACTAACCGATATAAGCAATGACATATACTGTATCTATATATACTTTTTACTCTAAATCATGGATGGGGAACCTTTGGCCCTCCAGCTGTTGCTAAACTACACATACCAGCATGCCCTGCAAAAGTTTTGCAATTTGGCCGTGCTAAAACTGTTGCAGAGCATGCTGGGATGTGTAGTTCAACAACAGCTGGAGGGCCAAAGGTTCCCCATCCCTGCTCTAAATAGTCATAATGAACATTATATACCATACAAGCCCTGAAGTTAAGATTAAATAAATATGGGAGACACACAAGCGACCTCCATGGACCTGGGGTACCATCCTCAGGAACTATTAGACCTACCAGAAAGGACTGAGCGACTGTAGGGATGACGTAGAGTTGGATTCTGAGTAAATATATACGTCTTGTGCAGTGCCGTAACTAGACATTTTAGCGCTGTGTGCAAGAAACAGTATCGGCGCCCCACCCCCCACATTTAAAATAGGGCCAGTGCATGCCGTAGGTGCATGCCAAAAATATAGGGGCGTGACTTCATGGGGAAGGGGCGTGGCCACAAAATAATACAAATTCATATTACGCTGCACAGTAGCCCCACTTAAACACATTACGGAAGACAGAGCTCCCTTTTACACATTACGGCAGGTAGCGTCCCCTTTTACACAGTACAGCAGACAGAGCTCCCTTTTACACATAACGGCAGATAGAGTTCCCTTTTACACAGTACGACAGCTTTTACACATTACGGCAGACAGAGCTCCATTTTACACAGTACGGCAGGTAGAGTCCCCTTTTACACAGTACGGCAGGTAGAGTTCCCTTTTACATAGTACGGCAGGTAGAGTCCCCTTTTACACAGTACGGCAAGTATAGTCCCCTTTTACACAGTACGGCAAGTATAGTCCCCTTTTACACAGTACGGCAGGTAGAGTCCCCTTGTACACAGTACAGCAGACAGAGCTCCCTTTTACACATTACGGCAGATAGAGTCCACTTTTACACAGTACAGCAGCTTTTACACATTACAGCAGACAGAGCTCCCTGTTACACAGTACGGCAGGTAGGGTCCCCTTTTACACAGTATGGCAGGTACAGTCCCCTTTTACACAGTATGGCAGGTAGAGTCCCTTTTTACACAGTACTGCAAGTAGCGTTCCCTTCTACACAGTACGGCAGGTAGCGTCTCCTTTTACACAGTACGGCAGATTGAGCCCCCTTTTACACATTACGGCAGGAAGAGTCCCTTTTTACACATTACGGGAGGTAGAGTCCCCTGTTACATATTATGGCAGGTAGAGTCACGAGAGAGAGGGAGGGAGAGAGAATGAAAGGTGACAGGTAGAGAGACAGAGAGAGAGTGGTGGGAGGAGGAGAGGAGAGAGAGAGAAGGGGGAGAGACACACACAGCGGTACCTATGTGATGATGGCTGGAGTGCAGACAGCCATGGTGGCGGCAAGGGGATGTCCCTGTGCTGTAAGGGTTTAATAGAGGGATAGGGTCAGTATACTATAAGTGGGTACAGAAAGATGGGGCAGTGTACTATAGGGGTGCTATGAGGGTTTAGGGAAGGATGTGTTAGTATGCTAGTGTGCTATAAGGGGTCATAGGTGAGCGTGCCATGTGGTGCTATACAGGAATGGGTCAGAGTGCTGTAAGGGGTTATAGGGGGATGGGTCAGTGTGCTGCCAGGACTAGTGGATAATTGTATAATAGATCTGCACCATGTGCACACATCACATTCTAGTGGCAGGTGAATGTTGGTGACTGTCCCCACAGCAACCCAAAAAAATCTCCTGGTGTATCACACATCCGGGATGGTATTGGGATCTCGGCGCTTGGGATGCCGGCAGTCCTAATAGTGACTGTGGCATCTTGATGTGCAAGAGCCCAACACCTGTTAGAAGATAAGTACCCTAACACCCAACTCCCCTAACCCTCCCCACTCCCCCAGCTTAATCTTAAACCCCCCAGTCTAACCCTAACCCTTCCTGGTGCTGCCTAACCCCAACTCCCACCCCCCCTGCAGCCTAAATCTAACCCGCACACCCCTACAGCATAACCCTAACACTTCCTCACCGCAGCCTAACCCTCCCCCGCAGCCTAACCCTAATCCTCCCAGTCCCTAACCCCCTCTCCCCATAGCCTAACCCTCCCCCGTGGTGCCTAACCCTGACCCCCCCTCCCCGCAGCCTAACTCTAACCCCCCCTGCAGCCTAAAACTAAACCCCCACCCCCCGCGCAGCCTGACCCTCATCCCTTACATTCGGGATCCTGTTCAGTATTCCGGCACCTGCATTGCGATCCATGTTGGCATCCTGCGTCGGTATTCCAAGCAGTGTCGGAATTCCGGCAACGGTATTCCAAGTGCCGGAATCCCGAACGTCAGGATCTCACACATGCAAGACAGCAATGCTCATGAGAAGATAGAGTGCTCCTAAATAACTGCTCCTTACATTAAAGATGATGGCAGTTTAGAGTATCAGCGTGCAGCTTGTACACATTTGCCCGCTAAAAGGCAGGTGTGATCTATTATAGAGAATTGTACTGGAACTTCTGGAAGTGAATGTATCAAAACAGTAATGTTTGTTTAGTTAGTTCATAAACCTTAATTTATCAAAATAAATGGAGAAATAATAAAAATTACAGTTTTGGATAATCCATTCCCTGGTTACTTAGGTAATCTAAGTAAAAAATAGCATATTAAAAAATAAATAAATATACTGTATAGGGCAAGCGCCCCCTCCCATCCCCCCCAGAGGCCGGTGAGTGATGATAACGCATACTTAACATACCACGTGTGCTGTCAGGGCTCAGAAGTGGGGCGGCAGCGGGCAGCGTACCTCAGCACCTGCTCACCGGCTCCTCCTCGCTCACGCAGTCATGCACATTGGACTGGAGAGCAGAGAGCTGGAAGCGGAGCAGGCACCCGTGACCCGGCAGCTGTCACATTTCAAAAAATGCGCTGACAGTCTGCCGGGACCTGTGCTGTGTGAAGGATGGGAGGAGGGAGAGAGAACTGCCACGCGCTGAATGTGTGATCTAAGGAGGGGGGAGAGATACCGCTTGCCGCGGCGCTGTGATGGGTGTAAGTGGCTGCTGCTATGTACTGATATAGGGATTTGGGCAGATGGTACGCCCACAGTGCAAATGTGCTGTGTACAAAGCACCATCCGCCCACACCTGGCTACGGCCCTGGTATTGTGTACAATTACTTACACTGAGCATGTGAACAATTAGACATTGCAACTGCATGATTCTACAGAATTGGTCACCCCAGGTGATCATTACATCTACTGTGTGTGTATAGATAATACATACATTACCTATATCCAAGATCAGTGTCTATGCAGGTGCCCCCATTAAGACATGGACTGAATTCATAGGAGGAGCAGGAAAAGTGCTGATGCTCTCGGGAAGGGCAGGAGCAATGAACGTGAGTCACCACAGTCACTGATCCCAAGGAGACACTGGCAGATCTGACCATGGTGGGGAGATGCTTATATGTATTCTCAGCGACACACCCAGTTTTGTGGCTGCACTGCGCAGTCTCACACTCCTGCTCTCCAATCTGAGCCATCCGGACACCCAGTGCAGATTCTAACTGTGGAGAATAGGGGATGATTACTTATTAACACTGGAGTTACACAATTGTACATACATTTTATTAATTATGAGATCAAGGATAAAATACAGTATACAGCAAGGTATTGCCCAGGATGAAAATATATAGGGGTATATCAGGTGATTGAAGAGTTCTCGATTACTAGAAGGGAACCTGACACATGCAGAGCTACTATAGCACCGTGGTGCATTAGCATGTAACATAGGGGGTCATTCCGAGTTGTTCGTTCGTTGCCGATTTTCGTTATGCTGTGATTTGCTGCTAAATGCGAATGCGCATGGTACGCAGTGCTTAGTTATTTAACTAAGAACTTAGTAGATTTACACAAGCTCGAACAAAGTTTTTTCAACGCTCGAGTGATCGTAGTGTGATTGACAGGAAGTGGGTGTTTCTGGGCGGCAACTCAGCATTTACACGGTGTTTGCTAAAAAACGCAGGCGTGCCAGGGAAAAACGCGGGAGTGGCTGGCCGAACGCAGGGCGTGTTTGTGACATCAAACCAGGAACTAAACGGACTGAGCTGATTGCAATCTAGGAGTAGGTCTGAAGCTACTCAGAAACTGCAAAGAAATATGTAGTAGCACATCTGCTATCCTTTCGTTCGCTATTCTGCTAAGCTAAGATACACTCCCAGAGGGCGGCGGCCTAGCGTGTGCAATGCTGCTAAAAGCAGCTAGCGAGCGAACAACTCGGAATGAGGGCCATAGGGCAAATTCAGATCTGATCGCAGCATCAAATTTGTTAGCTAATGGGCAAAACCATGTGCACTGCAGGTGGGGCAGATGTAACATGTGCAGAGAGAGTTAGATTTGGGTGGGTTATTTTGTTTCTGTGCAGGGTAAATACTGGCTGCTTTATTTTTACACTGATTTCAGTTTGAACACACCCCACCCAAATCTAACTCTCTCTGCACATGTTATATCTGCCCCCCCCCCTGCTCTGCACATGGTTTTGCCCATTAGCTAACAAATTTGCTGCTGCGATCAGATCTGAATTACCCTCATAGACTGTTCAGCTTTACTAATACCCCTTTCAGACTTACAGATCTGGGTCGCACCTGGGATTTTGCTCATAGGTACTTCCGGGGTGCGACCCAGCTTCAGAGTTCAGACCCCATTCAGACTTGTGGCCTGACCCGGTATATTGCCGGGTTGGTGATGTCACCGCCGATGCTACAGGAGGCGGCGCTTGGATATCATCTCCAAGCTTAATGATTGTACGTGACATTTCATAGACTAGATAAATGACAGTGAGAAGCTGGTTGGATGCTTCGGGCAATTTCTCCACTTTATCACTCTCCACGGCTTGATACATCTCCTCCTTGGTTTTTACTTGCTCTGACACTACGGAGCGTTGTGTATGGATCAGTGATAAGTATTCCCAAATAAAATAATTTGTGTCCTCAAGGTAAGAAAATAAAATGTGAAACGGGGTGAATACTGTTATAGCCACTACCTGCTCATTCCATTATCAATGACATTAAGGGGCCCATTTATCAATGAGTTTTAGCTATTTAAAACACGTCACATAGGATAAATGGTGCTCCAGCCAATCAGCTCTTGTCATGTGTTTGAAAAATGACAGTTACAGCTAGGAGCTGATTGGCCAGAGCACCGTTTATCGGGCCTAATTCTGAGTTGATCGCAGCAGCAAATTTGTTAGCAGTTGGGCAAAACCATGGCCCTCATTCCGAGTTGTTCGCTCGCTAGCCGCTTTTCGCAGCATTACACACGCTAAGCCGCCGCCCTCTGGGAGTGTATCTTAGCTTAGCAGAATTGCGAACGAAGTATTCGCAATATTGCGAAAAGATTTTTCTGTGCAGTTTCTGAGTAGCTCGAGACTTACTCTTCCAGTGCGATCAGTTCAGTGCTTGTCGTTCCTGGTTTGACGTCACAAACACACCCAGCGTTCGCCCAGACACTCCCCCGTTTCTCCAGCCACTCCCGCGTTTTTCCCAGAAACGGCAGCGTTTTTTCACACACACCCATAAAACGGCCAGTTTCCGCCCAGAAACACCCACTTCCTGTCAATCACACTCCGATCACCAGAACGAAGAAAAAACCTCGTAATGCCGTAAGTAAAATACCAAACTTCTTAGCAAATTTACATGCGCAATTAGCGGAAAAGTGCTGCGATGCGAAGAAAATTACAGAGCGAACAACTCGGAATGAGGGCCCATGTGCACTGCAGGAGGGGCAGATGTAACATGTGTAGAGAGAGTTAGATTTGGGTGGGGTGTATTCAAACTGAAATCTAAATTGCAGTGTAAAAATAAAGCAGCTAGTATTTACCCTGCACAGAAACAAAATAACCCACCCAAATCTAACTCTCTCTGCAAATATTATATCTGCCACACCTGCAGTGCACATGGTTTTGCCCAATTGCTAACAAACTTGCTGCTGCGATCAACTCAGAATTACCCCCATCATACGTAGTTTATATAATGAAAACTCATTGATACATGGCCCCCCAAGCATCTGCCTGTGCCACAGTGGCTCAGCTGACAGTGTGCTGCCCCTCCTCCTGAAACACTCTTTAGAAATCCTAACTCACCCATGCCACAGGAAGGTGCACATCTAGCACAGCAATATATATGCCCAGATTTATCAAGCCTTGGAGAATGATTAATAGCACGGTGATAAAGTACCAACCAACCAACCAGCTCCTAACTGTCATTTTTCAAACCCAGCCTGTGACTAAGGGGTCTATTTACTAAGCCTTTGGTGGCGATAAAGGCGAGATAAAGTACCAGCCAATCAGCTCCTAACTGCCATGTCACAAGCTGGGTTTGAAGAATGACAGTTAGGAGCTGATTGGCTGATACTTTATCTCCGTCCACTTTATCTCCACAAATGAAGGCTTAGTAAAGAGACCCCATAGCTTTCCTACCTCTATGGGGTATATGCAATTGCAGTCGAATTGCTGCAAATGTCGAAAAACGGGGCATTTTCGACAAAAAAAACCTGTCGAATTGGATTCGACAATGCAATACAGTACTTTTCGACAAAAAACCTGCCGTTTCAGATTCGACTTTTTGCAATTCGACATTTGTCAAATTCGACATGTCTGCAATGGTAAAAATGCGGCTTTTCGACAAAAGTATATTCAATTGAAGAATGACGATTCGACAACAGTGTTTTTCGGCAGTCATTTCGTCAATTTCATTCCGCCTTATTTTGCAGTCGTGATCTAATAAAAAAAATTTAAAACATTTTTTTTGTGTGTTTTTTTGATTGCTAATAGCATATCTATTTATATTAGAAGGGATTATCTACTTGGTTTGTCTATTTATGAGCCACAAGTATTATTTAATAGATTTTTTTAAAGAATATATATATTTATTTTTTTACCGACTAAAATAATATGGAGAGATCAGTGCATGTTTTTCAGTGGGAAGGGGTGGGAATGGGTTAAAATTTCAGGAAAAAAATGCGTGGAGTCCCCCCTCCTAAGCATAACCAGCCTCGGGCTCTTTGAGCCGGTCCTGGTTGTAAAAGTACGGGGGGAAAAATGACAGGGGATCCCCCGTATTTTAACAACCAGCACCGGGCTCTGCGCCTGGTCCTGGTGCCAAAAATACAGGGGACAAAACACGTAGGGGTTCCCCGTATTTTTCACACCAGCACCGGGCTCCACTAGTCAGAGAGATAATGCCACAGCCGGGGGACACTTTTATACTGGTCCCTGCGGCCCTGGCATTAAATCACTAACTAGTCACCCCTGGCCGGGGTACCCTAAAGGAGTGGGGACCCCTTAAATCAAGGGGTCTCCCCCTCCAGCCACCCAAGGGCCAGGGGTGTAGCCCGAGGCTGTCCCCCCCGATCTACACTGGATTGTTGTGAGTATAATTTTATTTACAGGTACCCCGTGGATTCTATGTGGAGAAGGGGACCGACACTTTGTGTCAACATAGGTAAGTATGTGTGTATGTTGGTGTGCATGTATGTAATAAAGTTATACTGTCACGGTGTGTGTGTAGTTTTTATTTGGGTATTTTTTTTGTAGTAGAACTACTGGTACCAGCGGGCCTGTTTCCCCCCCGCATGCTGGTACTTGTGGTTCTCCAAGTAACAGCTTGCGGGGGAGGCTTGCTGGGACTTGTAGTTCTGCTACAAAAAACCGCAGAGCCCCCCAACCTGTACTTTACGAGTATCTACAACTCCGCTCCTTCTTAAGTTCCCTTCCTAAACCCAAGGTTATTCGCCAACTCACCCCTTTGGAACGTCTCTGTATTTATTCCCCTATGCGACAGGGTATTATTTCTATAATTTATGGTTTATTACACTCTCTGAAAGCAGCGGACATACTTCCCCATGAAAGTAAATGGGAGCAGGACCTGGCCCCCCCCCTGAGGAAGATTCATGGGAGATCATTAGACAAAATGTATCACAGTCCTCAATTTCCTCCCTAGTGAAGGAAAACTCCTATAAAGTCTATACTAGATGGTATCGGGTCCCAACCAGGGACGTGCAGTCAGGGGAGGCAGTGCCTCCCCTGTCTTTAATGATTAAAATAATATAAAGAAAATACTTATGACACATATTCTGTGTCATAAGTCATTTCTTTATATTATCCTAACCATTTCAGTAATTACAAGTAGTTTGGGAGGCACTGATAGCAGTGCCTCCCGTGTACAATACGGACAGGTTAAAGCGGGGGGCGGGAGCGGGGGCGGGGCAACACGCAGGGCTGAAAAAGCCCATTAAAAACTGAGTGGAAAGCGGCACTTTTGCAAGTGCCTCGTTGACAGGGGACCCCGCCCCTGTCAGCGAGGCTGATGTGATTGGACAGCGGATCCAGTGCTGGATCCGCTGGTCCAATCACGCGGCATGGTGAAGCGGAGGCGGGGCCGGGGAGCAGTTACCGTAGAGCTGTCACTATAGTAGCGGCAGCCCCGGAGCCAGCGGGGCCCGGCGACAAGGGGGTCAAAGGGGACACCTGTGCCGGGCTCCGACGTTCAGGGGGGGCCCAGTGATCACTGTGTGCCGGCATCATTCGTAGGACAGTACTCCTCATAGCGATCGCAAGTTGTGCAGGAGCACTCACCCCCTGCACATCACTACGCGGCTGGCGTAAAGCACAGGACCCAGAGGAGAGGAGATAAAAGGGTGATGCTGCCGCACACCATTTGAGAGAGTTCTGAGGTGCCGCTGAAGGAGATGGACTGCGTTACTGGAGTCCCGCCGATGGCTGCTGTGTAAAGCTGTGACTCAGAGACTCTGAGTGTCCGGGACTGATGAAGGCGGACTATGTGCCAGACTGCGGCCTCTATGTGGTGCCCACAATTGGACAGAGGTGGGTCTGTGGTGCGGCTCCCTTATGTTAGATAGGCCGGGAGGTGGATTCGGACTCACAGTCACTGTGAGAGGAAAGCCAGGGGCTAGTGAAGATCTTTCCTCAGACTAATTGCCATTGAAAGCAATTAAACCTGCTAAAAGGGCAGGCAGTGGGCAGCTTGGACAGTTCCTCTGAGGGGAGCGAATGTGTGAAGGGAGGTGGTTTGTCCTCTGAAAGCCTCCCGGTGACTACTAAAGAGCTGGGGAAGGTGGCAGTAGTGGGGTGTACATGACCCTAGCTGTGACCCATTCCCTGATAAGTCACCCCGTAACTTGGTCTGATCCTAGCGGTCCGTGAAGCGTTGCCAGCATGACGCTGTGCTGGCCCTGTATGTATGTATGTATGTATGTATGTATGTGTGTATATATATATATATATATATATATATATATACATACAGTAATTTGTGTTTGTAAATACTTGTATATGTATGTGTACATATATGTATGAATATACGTACTGTATGCATGTCTGTGTACCTTTACTGTGTGTACCGTACAGTATATATATATATATATATATGTATATATTTATTTAATTTGTAAAGCCACGCTATAAAAGTGTGTGTGTGTGTGTGTGTGTGTGGGGGGGGGGGTCATGGAGAGTTGAGGGGGCCCCAGAGATGTTAGTGTACTGGGCCCCAATAATTCTGTTTCCGGCTGTCACTGTCGTCACTCTCTCTCTCCCCCTGCTGTCACTGTCGTCACTCTCTCTCTCTCCCTGCTGTCACTGTCATCACTCTCTCTCCATGTCGTCACTCTCTCTCTCTGTCGTTACTCTCTCTCCCTGTCGTCACTCTCTCCCTGTCGTTACTCTCTCTCCCTGTTGTCACTCTCTCCCTGCTGTCACTGTCGTTACTCTCTCCCTGTCGTCACTCTCTCTCTCCCTGTCGTCACTCTCTCCCTGCTGTCACTGTCGTTACTCTCTCCCTGTCGTCACTCTCTCTCCCTGTCGTCACTCTCTCTCCCTGTCGTCACTCTCTCTCTCCCTGTCGTCACTCTCTCTCTCCCTGTCGTCACTCTGGCTGTCACAATTTCGGCTCATTCAGTGTGCTACAATGTGAATGTCGGCTCATTCAGTGTGCTACAATGTAAATTTCGGCTCATTCAGTGTGCTACAATGTGAGTTTCGGCTCATTCAGGGGCAGATGTATTAACCTGGAGAAGGCATAAGGAAGTGATAAACCAGTGATATGTGCAAGGTGATAAAGGCACCAGCCAATCAGATCCTAACTGTTAATTTACATATTGGAGATGATTGGCTGGTACCTTTATCACCTTGCACATATCACTGGTTTGTCACTTCCTTATGCTTTCTCCAGGTTAATACATCTGCCCCTCAGTGTGCTATAATGTGAATTTCGGCTCATTCAGTGTGCTACAATGTGAATTTCAGCTCATTCAGTGTGCTACAATGTGAGTTTTGGCTCATTCAGTGTGCTATAATGTGAATTTCGGCTCATTCAATGTGCTACAATGTGAATTTCGTCTCATTCAGTGTGCTATAATGTGAGTTTCGGGTCATTCAGTGTGCTACAATGTGAGTTTCGGCTCATTCAGTGTGCTATAATGTGAATTTCGGCTCATTCAGTGTGCTACAATGTGAATTTCGTCCCATTCAGTGTGCTACAATCTGAATTTCGGCTCATTCAGTGTGCTATAATGTGAATTTCGGCTCATTCAGTGTGCTACTGTCACAACTGAGGGCCTGAGCTGACGGGAGGCAGCCTCAGTTGTAGGGGCTGATATGTACCGGAACCTGGGAGGTTGTATCAGACCCCTGGACATGTAAGTAACATGAATAATAACTGCCCGAAGGCGTGACCACGACAACTTGGATAAAAGTCAATGATGTTTATTATGACAACTCCGCAACACAGCAGCAGTAAAAGAAAACGTAAAAGTCAGCAAAGAATAAATACAGTTCCTGGGTACTACAGGATGGCAGGAGCCACAGGGCACTGGTAGTGTGAGATAGTTCTTATGATCTTCTAGATGGAAAGTCCTTACCAGGCCCGACTGTAGCAATGGAGATAACCCAGGATTGTGCCAGCTGGTGTTCCAGGAAAAGCTGGGTTGCTGAAGATAAAACAGCTGCTGTGGATACTGGCTGGAACCAGACTGTTGTTAGCACGGAGTGGATACTGGCTGGAACCAGTTAAATAATAAATGAACTTGGGAGCGATGAAATATGAACTGAAATGTAGAACTTGAGAGCGGAGAAATAATAATACCGGTGGAGAGTGGTAAAGTGTAGAAAGGACACCGGCCCTTTAAGGGAAGCTGTACTCTGCTGGAAGCTGAGCTGGAAGCAGGTAATGTTGTAGCTGGAAACAGATGAATCCACAATGGATTGGAGAGTCAGGCTACACCGCAGGTGGAATGCTGGTGCGGGTCTCTATGGTGGAAGTCTTGAGACAGGAGCTGGAACCTGGAAGACAATCACAGGAGAGAGACAAACAGGAACTAGGTTTGACAACCAAAGCACTGACGCCTTCCTTGCTCAGGCACAGTGTATTTATACCTGCAGCAAGGAAGGGATTGGCTAGGCAATTATGCAGATTATCAATACTGAGAACAGATTGGTGGAAATGATCAGCTGACAGAATCCAAGATGGCTGCGCCCATGCAGACACTTGGAGGGAAGTTTGGTTTGTAATCCATGTGGTAATGAAAACAGTAATGGCGGCGCCGGCCACCGGAGACAGGAGGCGTCAGGCTGACAGATGCACATCCAACCACGCGGACACAGCGGAGGCCGCGGCTGACGTAATCGCCACTCAGACACTCTGCATGCAGTAGTTCAGGGACGGCGGCGGAGGCCGCGGGAGACGCCATGCCAGGTGTAATATGGCGTTTACTGTGACAGCGTCCCAGAGTGACAGGAGAGGATACAGGAATGTACACATCAGGATAACAGATGGGATCCGGTCCTGGAGCGCTGAGCCAGCCTTAGGAGGCATCTGATGGGTAAGAAATGGCGTCCAGATACCCGGATCGTGACAGCACCCCCCCCTTTAGGAGTGGCCCCAGGACACTTCTTTGGCTTTTGAGGAAACTTGGAATGGAATCTCCGGACCAAGGCAGGAGCATGGACATCAGAAGCATTGGTCCATGAACGTTCCTCAGGACCATAACCCTTCCAGTCAATAAGATATTGTAGTTGACCGTAACGGTGACGTGAGTCCAGGATCTTGGCCACTTCATACTCAACGCCTCGTTGAGTTTGGACTTTCGGAGTTGGAGGAAGTGAGGAATGAAACCGATTCAAGATCAGCGGTTTCAAAAGGGAAACATGGAATGTCCTGGGTATTTTTAAGAAGGGAGGCAACTGGAGTCTGTAAGCAACAGGATTGATGACTTGTTCAATCTTGAAAGGACCGATATAGCGAGGTGCAAACTTCATACTGGGAACTCTTAACCTCAAATTCTTCGTGGATAACCATACCTGATCACCCACCTTGAGAGCAGGAACTGCTCGACGCTTCTTATCCGCAAACTTCTTGTACCTGAACGATGCCTTGAGCAGAGCTGATCGTACGCTCTTCCAGATATTGGCAAACTGATGCAAGGTGATATCCACTGCGGGAACAGAAGTTGCTGGAAGCGGTTGGAACTCAGGGACTTTAGGGTGGAATCCAAAGTTAGTGAAGAATGGTGTTGAAGCAGATGAAGAATGATACTGGTTGTTATGACAGAACTCGGCCCAGGGAAGTAATTGAACCCAGTCATCTTGAGAGGAGGACACATAGATGCGGAGGAAGGCCTCCAAGTCCTGATTCACCCTCTCGGTTTGACCATTGGTCTGAGGATGGTAAGCCGTGGAAAACTTTAGCTTGACTTGGAGGACTTGACATAAACTTCGCCAGAATTTGGCTGTGAATTGAACTCCTCGATCTGAGATAATTTCTTCAGGAAGACCGTGGAGTCGGAAGATCTCTTGTATGAATACTTGAGCCAACTTGGAAGCTGACGGAAGACCGGTGAGAGGAATGAAGTGTGCCATCTTGGTGAACCGGTCAACTACCACCCAGATGGTATTGAACTTGTTACACATGGGTAAGTCTGTAATGAAATCCATCGACAAGTGGGTCCATGGTCGACGGGGAACGGATAGTGGAACCAGTTGCCCCGCAGGCGACTGGCGGGATACTTTATGTTGGGCACACTTTGGGCAAGATGCAATAAACTCCAAGACGTCCTTTTTCAGAGTTGGCCACCAATAGGACCTAGAGATAAACTCCAGGGTTTTTTGGATACCTGTATGTCCGGCAAAACGGGAAGCATGGGCCCAATGCATGAGCTTCTTCCTTAGCATCGGCTTCACAAAACTTTTCCCTGATGGGGGCGTAGAGTCCATCCCTACCGTGGAGAATGCCAACGGATTTATAATAGGATGCTTGTCTGAAGACTCTGACTCATTTTCTTGCTCCCATGAGCGGGAAAGGGCATCGGCCTTGCGATTCTGAGAGCCCGGACAGAACTGGAGTTTAAAGTCGAACCTGGAAAAGAAAAGTGCCCATCTGGCCTGACGAGGGTTGAGACATTGTGCGCCCTTCAGGTATAAAAGGTTCTTGTGGTCTGTAAGTATGGTGATTGAATGAGAAGCTCCCTCCAACAGATACCTCCACTCTTCTAGAGCGAGCTTGATGGCTAGCAACTCCTGGTCGCCAATGGCATAGTTGCGCTCAGCTGGGGAGAACTTCCGGGAGAAGAAACTGCAAGGGTGTAAATGGCCATCTTTAGCCCTCTGAGATAACACCGCTCCTACTCCAACGGAGGAGGCATCCACCTCTAAGATGAAAGGAGAGTCGATGTCAGGCTGTTTCAGAACAGGCGCAGAGATGAACCTTTGTTTTAAAAGATGAAATGCTTGCATGGCTTCTTCAGACCACTTGGACGGGTTAGCACCCTTCTTAGTGAAAGCAGTAATAGGCGCCACAATGGTGGAAAAGTCTCGTATAAACTTTTGGTAATAGTTGGCGAACCCTAAGAACCTCTGGACCCCTTTGAGGGTTAAGGGTACCGGCCAATTTTGGATTGCTTGTAGTTTCTCAGGATCCATCTCTAGTCCGGAACCGGACACAATGTACCCTAGAAACGGAATGGACTTGACTTCAAAGACGCATTTTTCTAATTTGCAATAGAGATGATTGACACGGAGACGGGACAGAACCTCTTTAACCCAAAAACGATGTTCCTCTAAATCGTTGGCAAAAATGAGGATATCGTCTAGATAGACCACGACATGACGGTATAGAATGTCTCTGAAGATCTCATTGACAAAATGCTGGAAGACAGCTGGAGCATTGCTCAATCCGAAGGGCATGACGAGGTACTCATAATGTCCGTCACGGGTGTTAAAGGCGGTCTTCCACTCGTCACCCTCACGGATCCGGATGAGATTGTATGCACCTCGCAAGTCCAGCTTTGTAAAGATGGTAGCTCCGCTAACTCTGTCAAAGAGCTCAGTAATCAGGGGTAAAGGATAACGGTTCTTGATGGTAATGTCGTTCAAACCTCTGTAGTCGATGCACGGCCGCAGACCACCATCTTTCTTTTTTACAAAAAAGAAGCCTGCGCCGGCTGGAGAAGAAGAAGGTCGAATGAACCCCTTTGCTAGGTTCTCTTTAATATATTCCTCCATAGAATGCGTCTCAGGCAGAGACAACGGATAAGTTCGGCCTCGAGGTGGAACCTTCCCTGGAACGAGATCAATCGGACAGTCCCATTCTCTATGAGGAGGAAGGATATCAGCAGAAGCTTTACTGAACACATCCGTGAAATCTTGATATGGAGGAGGTGGAACATCAGACGACCTGGGGGAGGAAGAACAGACAGGCAATACTTTAAACAAACATGTCTCAGCACAGGAGGAACCCCATGCCAGGATTTGCGTAGTCGTCCAATCAATTGTAGGATTGTGAAGACGGAGCCATGGAAGGCCCAGGACCACAGGATGTGTGGCTCTTGGAATCACTAAAAAAGAAATAAGTTCGGAATGAAGAACTCCCACTCTCAGACGAACTGGTAGAGTCCTTAAAGAAATAACTGCATCAAAAATTTTGCTGCCATCCACGGCAGTTAAAGAAATGGACGAAGGAAGTCTCTCGGTGGGTAGGGACCACCGTTTAACATAGGCTTCGGTAATAAAGTTCCCAGCTGCTCCGGAATCAAGGAGGGCAATGACGTTCCGATAACGTTGAGCAACTTGAAGCGAGACTGGGAGATTACAATCTTGAGGAGATGGAGAGGAGATCATTACTCCTAGCCGGCCCTCTCCTTGGCGAGCTAGGATTTGGAGTTTCCCGGACGTTTGGGACAGGCATTAATGGTGTGAGACGGAGCTGCACAATAGAGACAGAGAAACTCGGAGAGACGTCTTCGGCGCTCAGCAGGAGTTAAACGGGAACGGCCAAGTTGCATGGGCTCATCTTTAGATGGTGACAGTTGACGAGGAGGAGGAGCAGAAGATTTTGGAGCAGATGATCTTCCACGCTCAGTTGCTCTCTCTCTGAAACGTAAATCAACTTTCGTGCAGAGTGAGATTAGCTCATCTAACTTAGAAGGTAAGTCTCTGGTAGCTAACTCATCTTTAATACGCTCAGATAAGCCATGCCAGAATGCAGCATACAGGGCCTCGTCGTTCCATGCCAGTTCGGATGCCAGGATCTGGAACTGTATCAGATATTGTCCTACAGTACGTGACCCCTGGCGTAAACGGAGAATCTCGGATGAAGCTGAGGTTACCCGGCCTGGCTCGTCGAAGATGCGCCTGAATGTTGACACGAAGGCAGTGTAGGAAGATAGCAGGGTGTCGGACCTCTCCCATAACGGTGATGCCCAATCAAGGGCTGAGCCACTGAGAAGAGAAATAATGTAGGCAATTTTTGTACGGTCACTGGGAAAATTGCCAGGTTGTAGCTCAAACTGAATCTCACACTGGTTGAGAAATCCCCTGCAGAATCTGGGAGATCCGTCAAATTTTGCTGGCGTTGGAAGATGAAGACGTGGAGCAGAAATGGGTAAGGTGGGTGGGGTTATAGCTGGAGTCACTGTGGTTGACGCACCAGACGCGCCTGATCCACGGAGAGTTGTCTGAATCCCATCCAGCCGAGTAGAGAGATCCTGGAGACAGCGGATGATGTGGCCCTGTGCAGCCTCCTGATGTTCTAGTCGGGCTGCCAGTTCTTGCATCGGCCTGGCCGCTTGATCCTGGTCTCCGGCTGGATTCATTAGGTCAGTGCTTACTGTCACAACTGAGGGCCTGAGCTGACGGGAGGCAGCCTCAGTTGTAGGGGCTGAGATGTACCGGAACCTGGGAGGTTGTATCAGACCCCTGGACATGTAAGTAACATGAATAATAACTGCCCGAAGGCGTGACCACGACAACTTGGATAAAAGTCAATGATGTTTATTATGACAACTCCGCAACACAGCAGCAGTAAAAGAAAACGTAAAAGTCAGCAAAGAATAAATACAGTTCCTGGGTACTACAGGATGGCAGGAGCCACAGGGCACTGGTAGTGTGAGATAGTTCTTATGATCTTCTAGATGGAAAGTCCTTACCAGGCCCGACTGTAGCAATGGAGATAACCCAGGATTGTGCCAGCTGGTGTTCCAGGAAAAGCTGGGTTGCTGAAGATAAAACAGCTGCTGTGGATACTGGCTGGAACCAGACTGTTGTTAGCACGGAGTGGATACTGGCTGGAACCAGTTAAATAATAAATGAACTTGGGAGCGATGAAATATGAACTGAAATGTAGAACTTGAGAGCGGAGAAATAATAATACCGGTGGAGAGTGGTAAAGTGTAGAAAGGACACCGGCCCTTTAAGGGAAGCTGTACTCTGCTGGAAGCTGAGCTGGAAGCAGGTAATGTTGTAGCTGGAAACAGATGAATCCACAATGGATTGGAGAGTCAGGCTACACCGCAGGTGGAATGCTGGTGCGGGTCTCTATGGTGGAAGTCTTGAGACAGGAGCTGGAACCTGGAAGACAATCACAGGAGAGAGACAAACAGGAACTAGGTTTGACAACCAAAGCACTGACGCCTTCCTTGCTCAGGCACAGTGTATTTATACCTGCAGCAAGGAAGGGATTGGCTAGGCAATTATGCAGATTATCAATACTGAGAACAGATTGGTGGAAATGATCAGCTGACAGAATCCAAGATGGCTGCGCCCATGCAGACACTTGGAGGGAAGTTTGGTTTGTAATCCATGTGGTAATGAAAACAGTAATGGCGGCGCCGGCCACCGGAGACAGGAGGCGTCAGGCTGACAGATGCACATCCAACCACGCGGACACAGCGGAGGCCGCGGCTGACGTAATCGCCACTCAGACACTCTGCATGCAGTAGTTCAGGGACGGCGGCGGAGGCCGCGGGAGACGCCATGCCAGGTGTAATATGGCGTTTACTGTGACAGCGTCCCAGAGTGACAGGAGAGGATACAGGAATGTACACATCAGGATAACAGATGGGATCCGGTCCTGGAGCGCTGAGCCAGCCTTAGGAGGCATCTGATGGGTAAGAAATGGCGTCCAGATACCCGGATCGTGACAGCTACAATGTGAATTTCGGCTCATTCAGTGTGCTACAATGTGAATTTCGTCACATTCAGTGTGCTACAATGTGAATTTCGGCTCATTCAGTGTGCTACAATGTGAATTTCGGCCCATTCAGTGTGCTACAATGTGAATTTCGGCTCATTCAGTGTGCTACAATGTGAATTTCGGCCCATTCAGTGTGCTACAATGTGAATTTCGGCCCATTCAGTGTGCTACAATGTGAATTTCGGCTCATTCAGTGTGCTACAATGTGAATTCCGGCTCATTCAGTGTGCTATAATGTGAATTTCGGCTCATTCAGTGTGCTACAATGTGAATTTCGGCCCATTCAGTGTGCTACAATGTGAATTCCGGCTCATTCAGTTGTGCTATAATGTGAATTTCGGCTCATTCAGTGTGCTACAATGTGAATTTCGGCCCATTCAGTGTGCTACAATGTGAATTTCGGCTCATTCAGTGTGCTACAATGTGAATTCCGGCTCATTCAGTGTGCTATAATGTGAATTTCGGCTCATTCAGTGTGCTACAATGTGAATTTCGGCTCATTCAGTGTGCTATAATGTGAATTTCGGCTCATTCACTGTGCTATAATGTGAATTTCGGCTCATTCAGTGTGCTACAATGTGAATTTCGGCTCATTCAGTGTGCTATAATGTGAATTTCAGCTCGTACCGTCTGCTATAAGGTGAAAGGGGCACCAGTACTAGATACTATAAGGGGTTCTACTATACTGGACACGCCTCCTTTTGGGTGACCATGCCCCCTTTCTGGAGCGCGCGCATAATTGCAGCCTTAACCTTTGCATACCCCCACTTCAAAACTTCAAAATTTCAAAATTTCCACCTCGACCACTGTGTGTGTGTGTATATATATATATATATATATATATATATATACATTCCTTGCTGCCCCGGCACTCCTGGTATCCGCTGAGGGATATGTCCTGCTCCGGTGCCCTCCTCAACAGAAGGCTTTGCTATCACCCCCTGGAATATCCAACCAAAGAAAGAGGCGGCACTCGGAGTCTGTGATTCAATCGTATATTGGTGCAAAAAGCAATCATCATCAACGTTTCGGGGATCAGTTCCCCTTCTTCAGGATCCTGAAGAAGGGGAACTGATCCCCGAAACGTTGATGATGATTGCTTTTTGGACCAATATATGATTGAATCACAGACTCCGAGTGCCGCCTCTTTCTTTGGTTGTATATATATATATATATATAAGTACCCCAGGGATCTGTACTTGGTCCAGTTCTCTTTAATATCTTTGTTGGTGACATTGCAGATGGTATTGAAGGGAAGATATGCCTTTTTGCAGATGATACAAAGATATGCAACAGGGTAGACACACCGGGAGGGGTCAAACAAATGATTGATGACCTAGGTAGGCTTGAGAAATGGTCAAGAACGTGGCAACTACAGTTTAATGCTAAAAAATGCAAAATCATGCACTTGGGTCTCAAAAACCCAAAGGCTAAGTATAGTATCAAGGGTACTATAATGGAAACTACTGAGGAGGAAAGAGATTTAGGAGTCACTATTTCAAGTGACTTGAAGGCAGGAAAGCAATGCAACAAAGCAATGAGAAAGGCAAGTCAGATGCTTGGTTGCATAGGGAGAGGAATCAGTAGCAGGAAAAAAGAAGTGATAATGCCACTGTATCGGTCATTGGTAAGGCCCCATCTGGAATACTGTGTCCAGTTCTGGAGACCCTATCTCCAGAAGGATATAAATACATTAGAGAGTGTACAAAGAAGGGCAACTAAAATGGTGCATGGCCTACATCACAAAACTTACCCGGAAAGGCTAAAAGATCTTAACATGTATAGTTTGGAGGAGAGAAGGGAAAGGGGAGACATGATAGAAACTTTCAAATATATAAAGGGTCTTAACAAAGTTCAGGAGGGAAACATTCTTCAAAGGAAAAGAAGCATTAGAACTCGAGGGCATACATTGAGACTGGAGGGGGGGAGGTTCAGGGGAAATTTAAGGAAAAATTACTTCACAGAAAGGGTAGTGGATAAGTGGAATAGCCTCCCATCAGAGGTGGTAGAGGCTAAGACTGTAGGGCAATTTAAACATGCTTGGGACAGGCATATGAATATCCTTACAAAGAATCAAGGTTAAAAAAGGGTTGAGATTGCCTAAAGGATAAAATAAAAAAGGGGCAGACTAGATGGGCCAAGTGGTTCTTATCTGCCGTCAAATTCTATGTTTCTATGTTTCTATATCTATATATCTCAGTGCCTCCCCAGCCAATGACCTCACCGCACGTCACTGGTCCCAACGACACTGCATAGGATGTTCCCCCGGGTCCTCCCCATTGTGCTGGCGTGAGTGTGGTTAAATTGGAGATTTCAAACACATTTGGTGGTCCTGTCCCAAAATCCGCCCGTTCTGGGCCCAAGTGGAAACTCTTATTGGATCTATTTTCTGTTCTCAGGTAACATTGGGTCCCTGGTCGGCTCTACTGGGCCTACCTTTGCCTAATATTAGCAGCCATGCGGGCAATCAAGTACTCCAAATTCTCCATGCCGCCAGATGTGTGATAGCCAGAAGTTGGAAAAAGACCACTATCCCCCCTAGGAGCATGTTGCTGTCTAAAATATGGCATATCTCCATGATGGAGAAAATCACAGCTTCCTTACATGACAGGTCAGAGAAATATAGGAGGACTTGGGAACCTTGGTTCACTTATGCTATATCCTCTACTGCCCGGGTATGATATACTGTGTCAAACGGGTCCCAATAGGCAAAAGTGGTGATGCACTGTTCATTGTTTTAAGGTTTGAAGATAGTGTGGGCTACCCCCCACGACACAACTATACCTTGAATGTTCCCTTAGTGGTCCCCCACTCTACCACCACCCCTCTCCTCTCTTTCTTCCTCTCTTCATCTCTGTTCTTTTCTTTCCTTTTCTCTTTTTACCCTTCGTTAAAACACAGAAAAACTGTTGTCGACATATATATTGTATTGTTGATGTTCTCCCCTTTTCTTGTTATGTTTGGTCATATCCCGCGGGATATCATGTATGTTATTCTGAATTTATTTGGAGTCATCATCTCCTGTTTGATTTGTATCAGCTTATTCGACTTCTCTTCAATAAAAATATTGCATTAAAAAAAAAAAAACCCGCAGAGCCCGGTGCTGGTAGTTAAAATACGGGGGATCCCCTGTCATTCCCCCCCCCCCCCGTATTTTTACAACCAGGACCGGCTCAAAGAGCCCGAGGCTGGTTATGCTTAGGAGGAGGGACCCCACGCATTTTTTTCATAATTATTGAACACTTTTGTGTCGTCCATGAAGTCGAATCCAGGACGCACACTATTCGTCAATTGGTCCGTTTTTCGACAGCGGGACTGTCGAATCCGTTTTTTATTGAATATGTCGAATTCGGGTCCCGGCGGCCGGGATTCGACTGTCGAATTGTGTCGAATCCAAAAACGGTCGAATTCCAGCAGGTATTCGACCGCAATTGCATATACCCCTATGTCGGTCTTTGTCCAGTTTTGTTCTATTACTGTTGTTCTAATTGTAAAGCGTAATGGAATATGCTGCGCAATATAAGAAACTGCTAATAAATAAATAATAACATGTCAGTTAGGAGCAGATTGGATGGTACCTTATCACTGTGCTATTTATCCCTCTCCCAAGCTTGATAAATGGGGGCATTAGTGTTAGTCATTATCACTGATCATTTTGACAATGGGGGTCATTCCGAGTTGATCGCTCGCTGCCGATTTTCGCAGCGCAGCGATCAGGTAAAAAACCGGCATAACTGCGCATGCGTACGGACTGCAGTGCGCACGCGCGACATACTTTCACACAAAACTATGCAGTTTTACATAAGGTCTAGCGACTCTTTTCCGTCGCTCTGTTGATCGGTAAATGATTGACAGGCAGTGGGTGTTTCTGGGTGGTAACTGACCGTTTTCTGGGAGTGTGCTAAAAAACGTAGGCGTGTCAAGTAAAAACACAGGCGTGCCTGGGGAAACGGGGGAGTGGCTGGCCGAACGCAGGGCGTGTTTGTGACGTCAAAGCAGGAACTAAACAGACTGAAGTGATCGCTAGCTAGGAGTAAGTCTGCAGCTACTCAGAAACTGCTTGAAAAAATTTCAGCACTGTTCTGCTAACCTTTCGTTCACACTTCGGCTAAGCTAAGATACACTCCCAGAGGGCGGCGGCCTAGCGTTTGCACTGCTGCTAAAAGCAGCTAGCGAGCGAACAACTCGGAATGAGGGCCTGTGTTCCTCTAGGTCTGTCACTAGTTGCAGTATTCCTGCTAGTAGCCCTATTATGAGGGCCAAACTTCTGCTGGAAGTTAGCCACTATATTATTTTAAGGTTACAAATGATAGGTCGACAGTGTCTAGGTCGACAGTCAATAGGTCGACACCATATGGTCAACATGTATTAGGTCACTAGGTAGAAACGGTCAACATGATAATAATGATCGACACAATTATTATTATTATTATTATTATTATTATTTTTTGGGGGGGGGGTTTGACCTTTTGAACCTGTTGACCTTTTATACCTGTCGACCTTACCCACTGTCTACCTGTTACCTGTCAAACTTTTTGAACCTGTCAACCTTTTGAGCATGTCACCCAATTATATGTTGACCATATGGGGTGGATCTAATGACTGTCTATCTAGACAGTGTAGATCTTTTTACCACACCCATTATTTTAATGTGCCATTTAGCTATAGTATTGTTGCATAGACTACAGGTCATCAAGTGCGATAGTAATAAAACCTAGGCACTACTCATGTCTGATGTATTGAGCTTAGAGATCAGGTCCAATCAACCAGCATGTACGCACTCTCTCGAGCAGGGCCCTCCCAACACTTTAAACAAGAACAAATATAGATATAAGTTTACAACCTGCGCCAAAGACAGTCCTTCTCATGAGCAGGAGCCACACTCCTGCTCATATACCATACCAAATTAGAAAACGAAAAGGACCAAAAAAGTGCTGTCTTAACACTGGGGGTGATTCAGAGGTGATCGCTGCAACAGCAGTGATTGCACTCTAAAGGTGTGCGCACCCAGTTAGTCCCAGTGAGATGCTAAAAGCATCTCATTGGTGGGATCACCTCTGCCTGATTGACAGGCAGAGACGATCGCGGGGCAGGAGGGGGCGTGCTAATGGTGTTAGAGCGCCGTTGGTGGGGCGCGGTCCGGACAACGCAGGTGTGTCTGGACCGTTGCGGGGGTGGGCCAAGGCAGCTGCGTGACGTCACACGCAGCCGCTGCAACCCTGAACGTGGCATGTAGCCGCCTGCCAGCACAGCCCAGGCAGGGAGCTATTTGGCGGGTGCGAAAGCATCGCCGCCGTGCAATGCTTTTGCACCTGTGTGGGAGGCGGACAGGGCCTGACATGCGGGGCGAACTAGCCCTGTGCTGGGCATCCCCCCGCATGTCAGAGAATCTGATCGTAGATGTCCTAAATTTAGCATATCTATGATCAGCTCTGAATCACCCCCACTGTGCACTTAGTGCAGCAAATGACAGTGGTTCCTCTAATATCTCTCTGAACGCATCCTCCCCTTATTTTCAGTGCGAAGAGAAGAAAGAAGGAAAACAAACGCATAATGAGATCTCTAGATCAAATCTCTCTACACTTTGGGGGTGATTCTGACCTGATCGCTAGCAGGGGAGCGGGATAATCGCTGTGCAGGGCTGCGAACTGCTGTGCAGAGAGCTGCACAAACAAAAGGTTGTGCAGTTTCTGCACAGCTCAGGACTTACTCACCCGCTGCAATCATCCAGGACGGAGCTGACGTCAGGATCCCTCCCTGGAAATAGCTGGGCACGCCTGCGTTCTCCCGGACACGCCTTCAAAACGGTGAGTAGACACCCCCGGCCGGCCTCTTCCTGTCAATCTTCTAGCGTTCGCCGCTGCAAACGCTTTCTTCATCCATTTCGTTGCCGCCCACGCGCATGCGCGGTTCTGACCCGTTCGCACGGCTGCAAAAAATTGCAGCTTGCGAACGGGTCGGAATGACCCCCTTTGTTTCATGTCTGCAGTTGTTTTATCCACCTGATTTGTCTATGCTCCGTTTTGCCTGTTGGCTGAGGATGCGGAGCACAAATCTGGAACCATAATAATCAGAATAATAACAATAAATGGCGTTTACATCAGACCTTGTATTGGTGGGAGGCCACAATGCCATTCAGTTTTTTAGCTTGGTGATTCGGAGGGCCGGAAACTGAAAACCACACGTCTGTAGAATTGGAGAGACCGGGAACGTTCAATACGCTGAACAGATGGACGTTATCTTGCACACTGGGAATTATTTCTGATAGCATATCCCTCATCTGCTCATATCTGCTAATGGTCCCTTGGGTCCGAGCTATGAACCCCTCTGCCGTGATACCTGGATCCATGAGAAAAGACATTTGCATAAGAAAAGAACTTTGATTTAAATTACATGCATACTATTACATGAGTTTCTACCTTCCATGACTTTTATTTATTGTTTGCTCTCCTGCAAGTATTACATAATATAGAACTTTGTCTTTACTTTCTTTTGTACCTTTTAGCCGTGTCGCCCTGACGAAGCCTGTCTGTGAAACGTGCACGCCGGCGTTTCTCAGGCTCACTGTTTTAAAAGAAATGTGACAATATGCTATAGTACAACTCACAAATAATGATTGGAAATGGGGGGCCGTGGCTAATTAGCTGAGAGGGAATGTTAGATATACACTATACAGGCAGTATGGATTTAGACTGCGAGCTTAATACTGTGATATACTGCTTAGTGAATGTGGAACATAAGGGATACATTTTTCTATAATTAACCCGCAGGGGTCATAGAAATTTTGCTACATTGTATTAAGAGAGGATTGAAACAACATTGAATTCTTTGTGGTGAATAATCGGATTTAAATCCCAAACAGTGCAGAATTACCTATACAAGTTTTTTGTGTGCTTCAGTCACGATTTATTAGTGGTATCTTCACAAATATGTACTGGGCGTCCAGTTAAAAACGGAACACAGTTAAAAACGGACATCTTTATTTACAACTAACTTGTAACTGTTACAAAAACCTATCTACACTGTATCAACAGAGAACCACTGCAGAATTGAAGTCTCTGTGGGAATTATTTAGACACAAATTAAAGACAATATACAAATACTTATAAAGGCCTCTGTTTGCTCCCGTTCCCACTGACTAGCATTATTATTATTATTATCTTTATAATTCTATACTGAATGCATATATATATTTGCATTATATTAAGAAATTGATTTAAATTCTGGAATGAATGAAGATATAACGTATCCAGTACTTGCATCTTTATAATCCCGCATTGAACGCATATATATATGTATATCTGAATTATAATAAGAAATGTAATTAAATTCTGGAATGAAAGAATACACAATATACCCAGTACCTGCATTTTGAGAACTTGCAGAGGGAAAATGATGCGATATAAATACACATTTGGAAATATACGTGACACGTACAAATAGATGTGATGCTGAATTTTTATAAGAAATTTTCTCCAACACACTGTCAGTAAACTCTTTGAGAGACCTATAACGTAATACCCACCTATAGGAGCATGGTACAGACCTTCTTTAATTGTGATAAGTAGCAACCTGAATTATCAGGCACTACTCACTAGGGTACTGTATACCATTATTAGTGGGTTCAACTGGAATCAGTCTGTGTATTAGATAAGGTGTAAGATCGCATCATGGAATGCATATGAGAGGATATATCTCTGAGAGAGACTCATATGCAATTTATATTATCCATAGAATTTGAACACCCTTATCAGCAGACGTTAGACACACTATCAGTTTGCACAATAGACGTGGTGTGTGGAGGTGCTTTTCTTTTTTTCTTTTTTCCAGCAGGGAAATATGAACCCAATTTATTGGGTGTAACACAATATAATAAATAATTCTAAGATTGATATTCTTATTTAGCTTCTTCAGTATACATATCACGATGTGTATTGAAAATACAAATATGAAATTCATCGCACTATAAGTCACCCATACTATAGTTGTAGTGGGACTTGTGTGTATATTCAGAGCAATCAAATCCAGCATATAGATAACCACTGCCCCCCTGAATAAAATTTAACGTGAAGTTTTGATTTATTAAATATTTATATAGTCACAATATTTGTCAACTTAATATAATGGAATAAGAATACAGTGAGCCCATAAGATGTTGTAATTAATTTAAATAATTTATTTTCTTTACATATATGTTTATATTTCATAAGACAGGATATTTTAGGAAAACAATTAATAAAAGTTAAGTTTTAAATCAAAACAATCATATTGAAACTATACTCTTTTCTTTCTAAGTGCGCCAATGTAAAAGACAATCTTGTTCTTTTGTATAGCCGTGTATTTATGTTGTCATGAGCTGTGCACTGACGTTGGATAACACACAGAGCTGCTTTGTGATACAAAGAGCACAGCAATGGGCTGATTCCACCGCTTTATAGATTCTGCCATAGTTGCGTCTGTGACTATATGCTAATGGTAGTAAAAACCCTTCCTCAGGCGTACAAGTATGTGTCTGACTGTGCAAGGACTGGGACTCCCACACTGAGTCTGTTTGGTGTGTCTTTAGTTACAACCATTGGCCGCACCATCAACACTTGCATCAGCCCCATGCTAGCTGGATATGGGTCGTTGGGTCGACACAACTTAGGTCGACAGTCATTAGGTCGACCACTATTGGTCGACATGCATTAGGTCCACAGAGTCACTAGGTCGACATGGTCATTAGTTCGACATGCACTAGGTCGACAGGTCAAAAGGTCGTCATGAGTTTTTTAAACTTTTTTTGGCGTCTTTTTCCTCGTAAAAAGTGACGGGGAACCCCAATTAGTGCACCATGTCCCCTCACATGGCTTGCGCGCTTCGGGCAAGGTGCTGCGCTCGGCACAGGTTACCGTTCCCAATTGTAGTCCACGTGGATCGTAAAGTATGAAAAAGTACAAAAATTTAAAAATAATGTGAAAAACTCATGTCGACATTCTGACCTGTCGACACAGTACATGTCGACCCAATGACAATGTCGACCTAGTGACCCTGTCGACCTAATACGTGTCGACATAGTGGTCGACCTGACTGTCGACCTAAGTGGTGTCGACCTAATGACCATACGCTAGCTGCAGATTCTCCATCACAGTATTGCCTCCAATGTCAGCGATTAAGCGCCTGAGTTCGCAAACAGCCATGCGTCACACCCACGGCACTTCCATAACATGTCCATGAGACTGTCCATCTCCGTGCCTCTTAATGACAACCTCCCAGTTACCACCCAGCACATATCCAGTACATGTCTGAACTGTGCGCCTCTGTGCCTTCAAACTGCGACTTTTGAGTGACTTAAGGTGGGTACACACTGGTAGATATATCTGCCGATCAATTGATCGGCAGATATATCTATAGACGGATCGGGCAGTGTGTTGAGCATAGACACTGCCCGATCCGTCGGGGACTGACGTCATGAACTGGGCGGGCGTGTACACATGGCCACCCAGTTCAGCTGTCAATCACCGCCGGCTGCCGCAGCATGTGTACGGGCGGTCGGCCGACTGCCCGTACACACACAGCGACGCACCAATATATCGGTAGATATATTGGCCGTCGGCTGTGCTGTGGGGCCGAAGCGATACGTCTGTGAACGACTGAGTTCACAGACGTATCGGCCGTACACACTGGCCGACGGACCCGCGATATATCAGCCATTCAAGAGAACGGACGATATATCGGCCAGTGTGTACCCACCTTTAGACGCAAACCATTGATCATTTGCGTGAACACTGACATTGTGTATGGCTCAATACTGTTCTTGCTAAATCAGTACAGTTGGGATGCAATAGTTAAATGACCCATCCACACAGGACCATGACTTGCCCCACTTGGCTTGGTCTTTTTCTACTAACTAATCAGCTAATGTAATACAGGACTGTAGATCAATTACTTCTCACCTTGTAATCTTATTCCTATAGCATTCCGAGCATCTTCCTCAGTTATGCCAGCCAGTACAATCTTCACTGTAGAGATCACATCAGGCCACATCCCGTCTGTCACTCTCACCCTCAGCTTATAAATGCCAGGCATGGCTCCTTCTCTCAGGGTCAGTAAGCCAGAGACATCATGGAGCGAGAAGAGCCTGTAAGGTTTAAAAGTCAAAGCTCTCACTTATGCATGCCTGCTCCTAAATGTTATACAGAACATTAAAGCCTTCTTTTTAGAGAGTATTATGGCACATTACACATGGATTAGCAACAGTCACTTTAACACAGAAAATTTTTAAAAAGTTGCTCACTACAAATAGCCATATTTCTGTGACACACTCACACCCAAGTCTCTGACATATGACAAATAAGTGATGTTGCAATTACCTTGATTTAGTTTCCAGATAATACATTTTGTGTTCCCAGTCATCTAGGTCTGGTGCTAGAACCTTTCCAAGAACCACTGTTGGAAGTATCCCTGTTAAAAGAGACTATACCAAATCATTTGCTTAATAACCTATACAGCTGAAATGGTGTCAGATTCCCATTAAGTGTATATGTTTAATCCACGTCCCCAAATGCTAAATGTATATATCTACAGATGTGTCCACTTACTTCTAGCCTCCCTGCATGTTAAACAGTCTTTGTAGTCACGTGATGCCGTAGTGTGACTCAGTAGCGACAAACATATTCTGCAGGCACTGTTTAATCAGACAACAAATAAAGGGGGTCATTCTGAGATGATCGTAGCTGTGCTAAATTTAGCACAGCTACGATCATTCACACTGACATGTGGGGGGACGCCCAGCACAGGGATATCCTGCCACACATGTCAGTGCCGGTCCCCCGTAGAAGTGCAAAGGCATCGCACAGCGGCGATGCCTTTGCACTTCAAGAGTAGCTCCCGACCAGCGTAGCTTTAGCGTGCTGGCCGGGAGCTACTCATCGCTCCCCGGCCCGCAGCGGCTGCATGTGATGTCACGCAGCCGCTGAGGGCCGCCCCCCCGTTCGGTCCGGCCACGCCTAGCGACCATCTGGCATGCGCCGGCGCATGCGCATTTCTGACCCGATCACACCGCTGCGATAAACTGCAGCGTGTGATCGGGTTAGAATGACCCCCAAAGTGCTTGAAGAAAATGCTAAAACTGTTGTACACTAGGGATTAGTCTGACTGACCCGGATGTAGAAGTGGGAGGGACAGTCTTAAAGACAGGAGTGGGAGGTGATGATAGGTGTAGGTCATTGCCTGACCGGAGAGCAGGGTTAAGGCTATTTCACACAGGCCAGATTTCAGTGGACTGCAAGAACCCGCTTGTTTTTTTGGCAGTGAATCAATGACTTTCACACGCAACGGCTTTGTGCTGCGTTGAATGTTGTGGGCATGCCCAGCAGCAATAACAGCAGTCACATCTACCACAACAGTAGCAGCAGCCGGACGGCAGCCATCTTAGTTAGTGGTGGAGATGCCTGTAATATGGCGGCCGTTCTGTGTCCCTGCAGTGTGAAAGACCTTATGTTTGTTTAGGCTCCACTGGAACAAAGCAACTGTAAAAAGCCGTCCTGTTTATTGCCGGACAGCCAAATCCGGCCGGTGTGAAATAGCCCTTACAGGGACCATTTGATAAGACAAGATATGTAGGAGGGTGCAGCACTGTGGAGAGTTTTGTAGATAAGAAAACACGGGCAGCCAGTGCAGTGAGATGGTGCTTTCTGTGTGCTAAAGTTGCCACCTGAAACACCAGAAAAAGGGGTGGGAAACAGTGGAAGAAGAGTCTAGTATCCGTCCGGTATCCATTCACACTATAGGAACAGGCAGCACTTCTAGATCGGCACCACCTCTGGGATGCGTCGTGGCTGATGCCACCAACCCGGCAATATGATGAGTAGTGCAAGTGCAGTCAGTCTGAAAGGGGTTTCAAGCGGGTCGCACCAGTCCCAGGTGTGACCCGCTTAATCCGGTCTGAAAGGGTATAAATGTATTCCCTATAATCCATGGCATTATGATACTTCTAAGAGGCTACAGCTTCTGCAATGAACAATGCTTATGCGAACACAGCTATAATGGAAGAACTTAAATTTAATCTTAGTCTTGTACATATTGGTTCTGATTCTGATTTGGAAATAAGGCAAAAAAAAAAAGCAAGTTACTGTGCACCTGGGCAAAATCATTTTGAACTGCAGATGGGGCAGATGTAACATGTGCAGAGAGATTTAGATTTGGGTGGGGTGTGTCCAAACGGGAATCTAGATTGCAGTGTACAAATAAAATCGTCTAACATTTGTGGACTACATGCAAAAGCAGCCAGTATTTACCTGCACAGAAAATACTGAATATAAATGTATTTGCTCCCCTTGCATTGCAACATGGTTTGTTCTACAGGAAAGTAGTCAGGATCCCAGCTGTCGGGATCCCGGCAGTCAGAATACCAGCGCCGGAATCCTGGCCCTATTCTGAATGCCGACACCGGCATCCAGAATGGGGGCACCATCCCCGCATCAGAATCCCGACAGCCGGGATGCCGAACGAAGACACACCGCAGCACTTGAGAGGTAAGCTGCGGGGGGAGGGGGTTATGTTTAGTCTGCATTCTGGGGATTTAGGGATAGGCAGAATCCCAGGGGATTAGGGTTTGGCTGCGGGAAGGGGGGGGGGGGTTAGGCTCCCCCCTCGGAGGGTTAGGGTTAGGCTGCGGGGGTGAGGGTTGGGTTTAGGCATCGGGGACAGGGGATTTAGGTTTAGGCACCTCCAGGGGGTGGTTGGGGTTAGGCACCAAGGGGAGAGGTTAGGTTTAGGCTGCGGGTAGTAAGGGTTAGGGTTAGGGGGGTGGGTAGAGGGGAGAACACCCCTTACTCGCCCTTGTCGGCTTTTTCAACAGTGGGATTCCGGCGTTGGTATTTCGAATGGCGTGATCCCGTGTGCCGAGATTTCACACTGGTCCCAATCTAGATACAAAAGTTACTTGTTTTATATGCTTTCCTTCTAAATCAGAATCAGGCCTATTGTCACTGAGCTATCTCTATGCTGCTTCAGATGCTGAGTAGAAAACCTGCACAGTAGATTGATGAGCACCAATCAAATGCTACAGAAAAATTGTAATTATTGGTGAAGTTCATCTTTGATCTATAAAGCTGCAGCTAACATAAAGGAAAAAGAGAAGAGGAACAATGCACATATCTAATTGAAGAGATAACAGATGCTATGAAATCAAGTATTTAGCTTTGTTACCTTTATAACTGTACACAGTGCAGTCCAGGTGTCCAGGAGAATGAGGGTGATCATTCCTGTCTCCAATAAGGATTGTTAAGGTATTTGTTGAAGTCATGGGAGGGCTTCCACTATCCGTAATTAATATCTGCAAGTAAAACACCTTATGCAATTCTCGGTCAAAGCTACGCAAAGCAGTGATCATCGCACTTCCATTGTGAAAGTCCTTTAAACTGAAGAATCTGGCTTCCAGAGGATCGCTCAGTAAATGGAAAGCAAATGGAGGACCATTGGCTTCTGTATCATTGTCTTTAGCATATAACAATGTAGAGGATTTGTTTATTTGTACAACATGCGGGTACTCTGTATTTTCCCATATCATAGGACTATACTGAGCTTCAAATTCTGGAGCATTATCATTGATATCTTCAAGGCTGAAGAGGACGGTGGCACTTCCGGTGAGATGTGGCTCCCCCATGTCCGTAGCAAGGACCACCAACTGGTGATGAGGAAATGTTTCCCTGTCTAATGGACTGGAGACCATAACATAACCATCACCAACAACTGAGAACTGGCTACTGGGATCTGAAGAATTTAGAATGTGATAAGTGAACATCCCATTTAGTCCGGAATCTAAATCTACTGCGGAAACCTGGACCACCGTTGTGCCAACAGGGACATCTTCCGACAACGGGGCAACGTCATAAAAATGTGGATGGAACGTTGGAGCCTGGTCATTTGAGTCTTGAACGTGGATGATGCAGTAGGCGATGCTGAAAAAGTCCATGTCTTCTACTTTTATTGTCAAATTAAATAATCTTTCATAGGGTTTTTCGTAGTCCATCTTTTTCCTAAGACGAATGATACCTCGTTTCTGAATTTTATCAGTCTCTATAAAAAACTTGCGGTCATTGTCTCCTCCGATGATGCTGAAAGCCATCATTGCATTTTCCCCTTCATCGATGTCCCAGGCATGTAAAATGGACACTTCGCTGTTAACACCTGAACTTTCAGGAACAAAGGCCGTATAAATCTTCTGTGTAAAAGCTGGTGCATGGTCATTCACATCAGACACTAGGATGGTGGCAGTGCCTGTCCCAGGAAGACCTCCTCCATCTTTAGCTTCTACAACAATCAAGTATCGGTCCTCTTTCTCTCTGTCCAGAGATCCCAGCATGGTGTATATGGAACCAGTAGATGGATTAATTGCAAATAAATTAAGGTTAATCTCATTTTGAACATTTTGGACAATTCTGTAGGTCAACACAGCATTCTTTCCTGATTTTGGGTCATCCAAGTCTAAAGCTGTCATCTCCATCACTGTAGTATCGGCAGGTGAGTTCTCTGGAATATAGCCCACAAAGCAGTCATCAGAGGTGCACAGGAACATTGGTGGGTTGTCATTTACATCTTTGACATCAACCACCACGTCAGCAAAGCCGGTCAAACCTTCCCCATTCTCATCAGTAGCAAGTACAAGGAAGCGCCAGCGCGCACGCTGTTCTCGGTCTAGCTTTTGCTGCACGTATATTTTTCCGCTGAACTGGTCAATGATAAACTCACTGTTTGCTCCTTGTCCATGCAGAGAATATTGGAGAGCTTTCTGATCTGCTTCTTGGTCAGGATCGGAAGCTGAAACCTGCACAGAATCGAAGAAAAAAAGATCAATCACTAGTTTATTAGTAGTAGTCCAATGTAGTGATATACAGTATATATAGGAAATACCCTGGATTTTTTTATTAGGACATTTCAAAAATACACACTCATATTGAGTCAAACTAAAAGATGTGCAAAATACAAATGGTATAGCACAATATTGAAAAAAAAGTATATGTATCTGATATGATAATCAAGAAGAATAAAAAAAATGGCCTTTAACAATAAACTATTGATCGGGTAAGTGTATCTGACTTGTTGCTTCCTCAGGTTAGTATTTTCAACATAAATTAATATTCTGAGTGAACGTGGCCTCAATACCCTTTAATCTTAGATAAATATCTTATATATATTTCTATGCCAATTCTACAGTGCAAAACGGTTTGAAACGCGTGATGTACCCAACCTGACTGCATGAATAGCAGAGCCGTAACTAGACTTTTTGGTGCCCTGTGCCAGAAAGAGAATTGGTGCTATCTATCTATCTATCTATCTATCTATCTATCTATCTATCTATCTATCTATCTATCTTTCCATCTAGTGTGCAGCCACACATCCCAGTCACACATCCAATCCCTTGCAGCCAAACACTACATAGATCTGCCCAGTTGCAACGATAATCACCCCTTCACAAAGTACAAGGTAAACTTCAAATTGTTAGAACTCTCCATCTTGGTATTCTCTTGCTTTCAATGCAAGGGTAGATAGCTCAATCAATAGAGTGACCGACTGCAATGTCATAGGCAATGGATTTGAATCCTTGGCACATCAGCATCCCAAAATTGAATAAAGGACAGTGCAACTTAACAACAAGGAGCTCTCTAGTCAAGTCCATGAATGCTGTATAGGTATTAGCGAAAAAAGGGGTGGGGGCAGGAGATAGGGGCAATCAGGAGATGCTGGGCTTCAAAAAGGGGGGAAGCTGCAAGTGAAAGTAATTAGATAATTTATAATTGACAAGTGCCATCAACAGCGCCCCCTACCCTGCAGCGCTATGTGTGGAGCACACTCCGCACACGCCTAGTTACAGCTCTGATGAGCAGGACTATCAGATGAACCACTGTAGAATCTTGCTATTTTCTACTGGTTACTTAAAATAAAATAGGGCTGCTCTTGAGAAAGTTACGCAGCACATCCCAACAAGAGTTGTGCACCTAACTTACAGACCTTGGATATAATTTAACACTGTCCCACAACTCAAAATACCGTAGTGATGTGTTAGATAGCAAAATGTACAGTAGTTCTTCAACAAGAGCCAGTTTATGCTTAGAATATGAGGGTTGCTTCTACATATACAATCTTAATTATTTGTGTTTATTAATTTTACTCACTGTCAAACTATATTTTTCAAAATTAAGAAAACCTTTTTAATTATGTATTATTAAAAGTCATAGAGATCCATTTCTTCTTGTTTTCTTTCTTTACCTTAACTTCTGATTATCTTTCTTTTGGCTTCATGCTATGTTGATGGTTACCTGTAGTACAAGCACAGGAAGATCTGTCAGTTCCTCCAGGATGCTGTCATGATACTCCATCTGTGTGAACACTGGGGCCTCATCATTTAGGTTGATGACATTGATGACCACAAGAGTGTGGTTTTCCCACTTTCCATCCGAAGCCACCAGCCTGAGCTCGAACTTCGTATCCTGCTCATAGTTCAGACTCTGGGTAATAAATATTCTTCCAATCTCTGGTTCCACATCAAATATGCCCTTGGCATTTCCACTGGTAATCTGGTATCTTAGTTTGGCGTTGGCACCTGTACTGAAGAACACTGTTTTCATTACAGGTCATTAACGTACATATTGTATAACATCAGTTCCCTAAGACTGTGGTTCTGGGAGCTACAAAAGGATAAACATGTATGTAAGTGGGAAGGACTGCTTGTAGGTTTGAAGTACTATTATAAAGTATTTATGTAGGAAGTGGGTGAGATGCGGAGGGTGACTCGCACCTCCAGTCTGTGGAGACTCCCCAAAAATCAGTGGTCTCCTGATGGGTGTGGTATGGAAGGTCGACAGTAACTAGGTCGAAAGTGTCTAGGTCGACAACTATTGGTCGACAGTAACTAGGTCGACAGAGTCTTTAGGTCGACAGGGTCTAGGTCGACAGGTCAAAAGGTCGACATTAATTTTTAATGTTTTTTTGGTGTCGTTTTCTCCGTACAGTGATCGGGAACCCCAATTAGTGCACCGTGTCCCCTCGCATGGCTTACTATTCCCAATTGTAGTCCGCGTGGGTCGTTAAGTATGAAAAAGTAAAAAAAAGAAAATAGTTGTGAAAATCTCATGTCGACCTTTTGACCTGTTGACCTAGAACATGTCGACCTAGAGACCCTGTCAACCTAGTTACTGTCGGCCAGTAGTGGTCGACCTAGTTACGGTCGACCTAGTTACTGTTGACCTAGATACCGGATCCCCTCCCTGATGTTCCCGGAGAGTAGGTAAGGATGGTGTGTATATTTAATGACATTTTAGAATGCAAATTATCTTTTTGCATTTATTAGTAGGATTGATTGTCAAGACAGTATTTTCTTTTGTGTATGTGGCACATCATTACATTTTGACAGATGTGTCCTCGTACACTATTGCTGCAGTCAAGGGGTAACCAGAACTTTTCTGGGCCTCATAGCAACATACTGAAGTAGCCCCTGTCCCAATGCTTCAAATGATGCCCCCTTACCATTATAACATCCACTACACACTCTTCTCACTGACAATGCAATGTCACACAATTCAGGCTGGTGGGTCAATGGATCTGACCAGGGGCACGCCTAGGCACAACAGTAATAACGACCACCCCATGTCTGTCTAATTTTATTGGTTATAAGCTCTCATTTAAAGATAGCTAATTTAATAGAATAATAAAAGCCACATTGACTATGAAGTAGCAGAGCTTACAGAGGCAGTCTGTGCATGTCCCCTTTACAATCCAATCAAGATGGCATATGGTACAGTAGAGTGGAAATATGTAGCAGTTACTGGTACATTTCACGCTGACAGAACCTACACAAGCATTCAAGTGCCCCACCCATCCCCAAACAAGTGCTGCCCCTAGGCATGTGCCTCACGTGCCTAATTGGAAATTTGTCACTGGATCAGACCCAATTGCTTAGCAGGCAAATCTGGGACATAACCTGGCTCCAGGCCCCCCTAAGCCTCTGAGCCCCATAGCAATGACACCCACTATAGTTACGCACATGGCTGCAGTGGCGCCAAACATCCCTTCCCTGTGCACCAAGTGCAGTGCAACTGGGCTTGAGCAGGGTGTCTCTTTCACGCGAATGTGCATCTTAGCTGCAATGCAATGCAACCAAACCACTTCACGAGTCTGACTCTAAACACGAAGTGCCACGATCCAGTGGACAAAGCTTTTATTAATGTCAAGTTACATAGAAACATAGAATTTGACGGCAGATAAGAACCACTTGGCCCATCTAGTCTGTCCATTTTTTTTATCCTTTAGGTAATCGCAACCCTTTTTGAACCTTAATTCTTTGTAAGGATATTCATATGCCTATCCCAAGCATGTTTAAATTGCTCTACAGTCTTAGCCTCTACCACCTCTGATGGGAGGCTATTCCACTTATCCACTACCCTTTCTGTGAAATAATTTTCCCTTAAATTTCCCCTGAACCTCCCCCCCTCCAGTCTCAATGTATGTCCTCGAGTTCTAATACTTCTCTTCCTTTGAAAAATGTTTCCCTCCTGAACTTTGTTAAAATCTTTGGTATATTTGAAAGTTTCTATCATGTCTCCCCTTTCCCTTCTCTCCTCCATACTATACATGTTAAGATCTTTTAGCCTTTCCGGATAAGTTTTGTGATGTAGGCCATGCACCATTTTAGTTGCCCTTCTTCGTACACTCTCTAATGTATTTATATCCTTCTGGAGATATGGTCTCCAGAACTGGACACAGTATTCCAGATGAGGCCGCACCAATGACCTATACAGTGGCATTATCACTTCTTTTTTCCTGCTACTGATTCCTCTCCCTATGCAACCAAGCATCTGACTTGCCTTTCTCATTGCTTTGTTGCATTGCTTTCCTGCCTTTAAGTCACTTGAAATAGTGACTCCTAAATACCTTTCCTCCTCAGTAGTTTCCATTATAGTACCCTTGATACTATATTTAGCCTTTGGGTTTTTGAGACCCAAGTGCATGATTTTGCATTTTTTAGCATTAAACTGTAGTTGCCATGTTCTTGACCATTTTTCAAGCCTAGCTAGGTCATCAATCATTTGTTTTACCACTCCTGGTGTGTCTATCCTGTTGCATATCTTTGTATCATCTGCAAAAAGGCATACTTTTCCTTCAATACCATTTGCAATGTCACCAACAAATATATTAAAGAGAACTGGTCCGAGTACAGATCCCTGGGGTACTCCACTGGTAACATTTCCCTCCATAGATTGCACTCCATTTACTACAACTGTCTGTTTCCTATCCTGCAACCAGGTTCTTATCCATTTAACTATTCTATAATCCACCCCCACACTTTCAAGTTTATTTAGCAGTCTGCGATGTGGGACAGTGTCAAATGCCTTACTAAAGTCTAGATATGCTACAAATTCCATTGTGCTATGTATACAGAGTCAGACTAACACACAGATATACAAGTGTCACATATCAAATTATTCATTTCAGTTTCATGAAACAGTTCTGTCGCATTGCATTGTGACTAAAATACACATAAGCACAAAAGAGAAACTACACTGCTCGGCGTGGCCAATTCACATCAGGCGTCTTTCGCTACATGGCGCATTGAAGCTGGTGTATGATGAAACATCTGTATATTGGGCCTAATTCAGAGTTGATCGCAGCAGCAAATTTGTTAGCAGTTGGGCAAAACCAGGGACATGCAGTCAGGGGAGGCAGTGCCTCCCCTGTCATTAATGAGTGAAATAATATAAAGAAGATGCTTATGACACATATTCTGTGTCATAAGTATCTGCTTTATATTAATCTAATCATTATCCCTGCCTAAATGTGTTTGGGAGGCACCGGTCGTGGTGCCTCCCAGTGTGAATGGGAAAGGTATGGGAGCAGGCGGCGGGCGCGGGCTAGCAATGGGCATTAAAAACCCATTGAAAATACATGGGAAAGCAGCACGATTAGAGGTGCCGCTTTCATACAGGGACGTGCTTTCAACCCATGAAAGCACACCCCTGTCAGTGAGGCCACAGTGATTGGCCAGCGGATCCGTCACTGGTTCCGTTGTCAATCACTGTGTGGGCGGGGCAGAGGTGCGGGCGTCGGCAGAGGTGCTGGAGGCGGAGGTGCGGGCAGCGGAGGTGCAGGCAGCGGAGGTGCAGGCAGCGGAGGTGCGGGTGGCGGTGCAGAGTTTGGCAGTGGAGCGGTAGCAATTAAAAAAATGGCGCCTCAGAGTCATTTTAAAATTCAAGATTGCCGCCGCAAGCCAATCACGGCTCGCTGCGTCATCGCCCCTCCCCCTCCGGCTGACTTATATAAGTCAGCGCGAGGCAACGGCGCGTCAGTCCGACGGCGGAGGAGGAGCAGAGAAGAGCTCCTGAAGGCAGAAGACGCCAGAAGTCCTGGATGGGCGGCGGCTACGCAAAAGAGCTTAGCAGCTGCCGCCCACCAGGTGAAGACGCTGGAAGCCCTGGGGAAGGCGCCCGCCATGTGAAAGAGCATAAAGGTCGCCGCTTCCCAGGTGAAGACGCCGGAGGAAGACGCTGGAAGCCCTGGGGAGGTGGCGCCCCCCAGGTGAAGACGCCGGAACCCCTGGGGAGGCGGCGGCCATGCAAAAGAGCTTAAAGGCCGCCGCTCCCAGGTGAAGACCATGACTAATAAACTTTTTTTAAAGATAGTGTGGTGTTTTTATTTTAATATTTTCTTTACAGGTGGACTACGGGTGCCAGCGGGCCATTTATGTCCGGGCATGCTGGCACTTGTGGTTCTCCAAGTGCCAGCATGCTGAGACAGGCTTGCTGGGACCTGTAGGCCACCTGTAAAGAACAATATTACTATTCTTTACAGGTGGACTACAGGTGCCAGTGGGCCATTTATGTCTGGGCATGCTGTCACTTGTGGTTCTCCAAGTGCCAGCATGCTGGGGTAGGCTTGCTGGGACCTGTAGGCCACCTGTAAAGAACAATATTAACAATGAACCCCGCACCCACCGCCACCAGGGGTGTGGGGCATAGCATTGGGCTATCAGCCCAGTGCTGGTTATTGCTCGGGAAGGAGACCCCATTTTCATTTTTTGGGTACCCCACGTCCAAGGAAATCCAGGCCTGGGCTGACTAGTTTGGGGGGCAGATTAATGTTATGGCAGGGGGACCCCATACCGAGTGTCTCCCCTGCTATGGCATTATCCCCCCTGGCTGGTTCTGCCTGGTGCTGGTTTTACCAATGTATGGAGGGGGGGGGGGGCTACAATTCCCCCCCACACACACACACTCTATGAGGGGGGGGGGGTTAGCTGCTTGTGCCACCACAGCCACGATCTCGTTCATTAGTGAATGAGATACCGTTCATATCTTTCAGTATGTAGGCACCAGCGATGAACGATGCGCGGCCCCGCGCACGTTCATCGCTGGTGCCGGCTCATTTAAACATGTAAGCCATGTCAAAGTCGAAAAATATTGCAATGCATATGCCTTGTACTAACCCCATGCACATGCCCGCTGCTCTTGCACTCAGTCCGCCGTGCGTGCACATATCCGCAATTTGCGTAGGATCGCTCCGGCGATCATGCGCGTGATATGGGTATTTACGGCAAAGTTTGTGAGCGCATAGAGGGTTATTAGAACATTACATATTTAACCCAAATAGTGTACATTTTAGATATAACTCCCTTGCACCACATCAGCGAGTATTGATAGTTTAAACAGTTCCAGGACTAAGAGATCCGCCTTTGCATGATAGGAAGGGTCAGATAAAGGTTGGAAGGTGATGTCTAGTATCCAGTTGTGGGGTATTTTGAGGGTAACATTCCGATGTTGGTTAGAGAAAGATCGCATGTTCCAGCGTATAGTTATGTGCAAAAGTAGAATATAGATATTAACTGTATTTACTGTATATTATGTATGCGGCGGGAATCCAGAGGATACCACCCACAAGAGCAGTTGGGGAAAGACATCGCCCATCTATTCAAATCAACCTATGACCTCTTCTGTAATGAAAAGACACATCTCTGTGTCCAATGGACAATGAGATTACAGTGACCATTGTATTGTGTATGTAAGTTGTGTATAAAAAGACCGTTGTTGCCTGGCCGGTCAGAAGACTCTGAACGCTTTCTATCTGACTAGTGGAGGACCGGTCGGGTTGCGCTTGCGAACATTCTCACGTATGTGCATTCTCTGTAGCCATTATTCTGTTTAGATTTATCTTGTTAGCCTGTAGTGTATGATTTGTATTGTTTTACCTTTTGGAATAATCCCCTGTGGTTTCAACTACAAGTCGGTGTTGTGTCTACACTTTCCTGCAAGGGTTTTAAAGTGTATTTATCTGTATAAGGTGTATAAGTATTGATAAGGTGTACGCACTGCGGGTACTTTATACCATCAGCGCTACTTAAGGTTTAAGGTATAACATCGTTGCAGTACTTTGCTGCTAAGGGTTTAAAGTGTAATCAAATCATTACATTGTATCATTAACAAGGTTTAAAGGTTATCAATTGTGTGTGCGTGCGCTGTGTGTGTACTCTGTACACTCAGCGCGGCGTGTGTACGCCAAGTACGTACCACGTGCAGGACTCTGTACGCAAATAGCGTATAAAGTGCGTAGCACGTGCATAGTGTATTTAGAGGTATAGCTTTTCGGTCTAAGGTAATATCGAAATTATCAGCCAATATGGACAATCTCGTCCATATTAGCATGCAGTGCTATTGAGCCGGGTGACGGGGGGAGTGAAGAAACTTCACTCCCCCATCACCACCCCCTGCCGCCGGGTCGCCCGTCGGCCGTATCTGCCGTCGGGGAGCTCGGCGGCCGGTCGTTATGTCTGTAGGGCCCATTAGATTTGGGTGGGGTGTGTTAAAACTGAAATCTAAATTGCAGTGTAAAAATAAAGCAGCCAGTATTTACCCTGCACAGAAACAAAATAACCCACCCAAATCTAACTCCCTCTGCATATGTTATATCTGCTCCCCCCGCTAACAAATTTGCTGCTGCGATCAACTCTGAATTACCCACATTGTGGTGGTCATTCTGAGTTGTCCGCTCGCTAGCAGTTTTTAGCAGCCGTGCAATTGCTATGCCACCGCCCTCTGGGAGTGTATTTTAGCTTAGCAGAAGTGCGAACAAAAGGATCGCAGAGCGGCGGCAAAGTTTTTTTGTGCAGTTTTAGACTAGCTCAATACCTACTCAGCGCTTGCGATGACTACAGACTGTTCAGTTCCTGTTTTGACGTCACAAACACGCCCTGCGTTCGCCCAGCCACGCCTGCGTTTTTCCTGGCATGCCTCCGTTTTTTCGAACGCTCCCTGAAAATGGTCAGTTGACACCCAGAAATGCCCACTTCATGTCAATCACTCTGCGGCCAGCAGTGCGACTGAAAAGCTTCGCTAGACCTTGTGTGAAACTACATCGTTCATTGTAATAGTGCGCATTGCGCTGCATACGCATGCGCAGAAATGACGTTTTCTGCCTCATTGCTGCACAGCGAATGAATGCAGCTAGCGATCAAGTCGGAATGACCTCCCATGTACAAATAGGGTAGTGCATCTCTAGCTTTTACTACAAGTCACTTTCTCTGTGCTTCCATGGGATATAAGAAACACTTGTTAAATCTGGAGCTGGACACATCTTAAGACTGAACTAGATATATGCACGAATTTCCTGCACTAACATGCTACCACAATAGTCAGCTAAAGCATCCCATTGCCAACAGATCACTTAATTAAAATGAGTACAATGGGCTTAATTCAGACCTGATCGCTGCCGTGCGTTTTCGCACAGCAGTGCGCTGGTGCATGCCAGACAGCCGACGGCTGTCTCAGCCCTGCGATCACCTCTGCCTGACTGACAGGCAGAGGTAGTCACTGGGTGGGAGGGGGCGGGCCTGCAGCATTTGGCTGCCGTTTAGGGGGCGCAGTCCGGGCAATGCAGGCGTGCCCGGACCGTGGGGAAGGGGATGAGCGGGGCGGGCCGCGGCGGCTGCGTCACGTCACACGCAGCCGCTGCGACCCTCACAGCAATGAATAGCTCCTGCCAGCGCGCAGGAGCTGTGCTGGCAGGGAGCTACTCCTAAAGTACAAAAAGAGATGCTTTTGTACTTGTGCGGAGGGGTCGGGCCTGACATGCGGGGCGGACTAGCCCTGTGCTGGGCGTCCCCCCGCATGTCTGTGCGACTGATCGTAGATGTACTAAATTTAGCACATCTACGATCAGGTCTGAATTAGGCCCTATGCTGCAACCATTAAGCAATTGAAAGAAGTAAAACTGACATATCCTTACTACTCACAGCTACACATATACCCTTACTACTCACAGCTACACATATACCCTTACTACTCACAGCTACACATATACCCTTACTACTCACAGCTACACATATACCCTTACTACTCACAGCTACACATATACCCTTACTACTCACAGCTACACATATACGCTTACTACTCACAGCTACACATATACCCTTACTACTCACAGCTACACATATACCCTTACTACTCACAGCTACACATATACCCTTACTACTCACAGCTACACATATACCCTTACTACTCACAGCTACACATATACCCTTACTACTCACAGCTACACATATACGCTTACTACTCACAGCTACACATATACCCTTACTACTCACAGCTACACATATACCCTTACTACTCACAGCTACACATATACCCTTACTACTCACAGCTACACATATACCCTTACTACTCACAGCTACACATATACGCTTACTACTCACAGCTACACATATACCCTTACTACTCACAGCTACACATATACCCTTACTACTCACAGCTACACATATACCCTTACTACTCACAGCTACACATATACCCTTACTACTCACAGCTACACATATACCCTTACTACTCACAGCTACACATATACCCTTACTACTCACAGCTACACATATACCCTTACTACTCACAGCTACACATATACCCTTACTACTCACAGCTACACATATACCCTTACTACTCACAGCTACACATATACCCTTACTACTCACAGCTACACATATACCCTTACTACTCACAGCTACACATATACGCTTACTACTCACAGCTACACATATACCCTTACTACTCACAGCTACACATATACCCTTACTACTCACAGCTACACATATACCCTTACTACTCACAGCTACACATATACCCTTACTACTCACAGCTACACATATACGCTTACTACTCACAGCTACACATATACCCTTACTACTCACAGCTACACATATACCCTTACTACTCACAGCTACACATATACCCTTACTACTCACAGCTACACATATACCCTTACTACTCACAGCTACACATATACCCTTACTACTCACAGCTACACATATACGCTTACTACTCACAGCTACACATATACCCTTACTACTCACAGCTACACATATACCCTTACTACTCACAGCTACACATATACCCTTACTACTCACAGCTACACATATACCCTTACTACTCACAGCTACAGATATACCCTTACTACTCACAGCTACACATATACGCTTACTACTCACAGCTACACATATACCCTTACTACTCACAGCTACACATATACCCTTACTACTCACAGCTACACATATACCCTTACTACTCACAGCTACACATATACCCTTACTACTCACAGCTACAGATATACCCTTACTACTCACAGCTACACATATACCCTTACTACTCACAGCTACACATATACCCTTACTACTCACAGCTACACATATACCCTTACTACTCACAGCTACACATATACGTGTAATATATATACAGTTTAATGTGGTCACAAACGTACAACTATGTATTACAAACATTACCTTTCTACAACATGAAAGAATTTAATGGGGGCAGATTCAATTAGCCTGGAATATGTCCAAACCCACGTCTTCAGTTTGTTAATTACAGAAGGCAGATTCTAATCACAACAATCTAATATAAATGTTGAGTTTTGGTACTATCATTTACTTATGGTGAGCTGTAATATATTTACAGAAGAATTAATTCTGTGTATCTGTATCATAAGGATGGCATATTAACATAAAAAATAATCCTGTATATAATAGTATTCCCGTAGAAGACATAAAGGGGGAGATTTATCAAAGTTTGGAAATAATAGAGTGGATAGAAATAATGTACCAACCAATCAACTTCTGACTTTTATTTTTCAAACACTGCCTGTAAAATGTCAGCAGCTAACTGGTTGGTACTTTATTTCTCTCAAATCTTTGATAAATCTCCCCTATAATGGTAGAAGTAGATCAGACATATCATTTACGTTTAATTATATTAAGTACATTTTAATTCTGTTCCCCTTCTATGTACTCCCTTTCTGCATCCACACACCGCTGCATTCTTATTTTCAATTGGTCAAAGCCGTTCTGTAGATATTTATCTATAATAGTTTTCTTCTTTACCTCAGTAACTGATGCAAAACACATTCCTATGAGTAGAGATATGACTTTAGGGAATAGAAATAAGTCACACGGTGCTAAGTCTGGCGAGTATGGAAGGTGTTCTAGCACTGCAATCTGTTTCTCGGCCAAAAATTACTTCACAGAGAGAGCTGTGTGGGCTGGTGCTTTGTCCTGGTTTAGGATGAAACCATTTTTCCACCTCTTTCTTCTGATGCTTTCCTGCAAAGTTTCTAGAACATTTTTGTAGTAATGTTAATTCACTGTTGTGCCTTCTGGTACCCAGTCTTCCAAAATAACACCCTTGATATCAAAGAAAACAATTAACATTGGGTTGAATTTGGATTTCTTTGACATGCTTTCTTCAGTCTTGGTGATAATGGTATTTTCCAGTGCATGGACTGGTGTTTTGACTCGGGATTGTACTGAAAGGTCCATGTTTCATCACAGGTAATAACTTTATTATTTGTTCCAAAATGTCTACAAATTCGCTTTCGATTTTCTTTCTGCTCGGCAGTGAGAAGCCTTGGAACCATCTTAGCACAAACTTTTGTCATGTTAAGATCTTCATGCAAAACTTGCATAACCGTTTTTTTGTCTATGTTTACCATTCCTGCTCTCATTCGGATGCTGAGTCGACGGTCAACTGAACAATTTTCTACATTTTTCCACATTTTGTTTTTGACGTGCAAGGCCTTCCAGGATGTTCATCATCTTTAACATCCCCGGGACGTCCCTAAATCTTTTGTGCCATTTAAACACACGTGCACGTGACATAATGTACAATCTGCCCTGTGAGCCTCGGTTAGCATATGGAAAGATTGGGGGTGGGATGTATTAAAATATATCGTCGCCTCTCGCCGTCCACCACACCAATGCTAATAGCATATGTACTAACATGTGCGATTAGCATCACAAAGCGATGACAGAGGCCCCATGCGATACCTGTCAGAAGGTTTGCAGGGGGTCTCTGTGGTCCCAGCCCCGGGAGGTGAGGTGTGCTGAGAGTCCTCGGGCTCCTCCTCCTCCTCCCTGCAGCCGGAAGGAGAAATGGCTGTGCTGCGGGGGAGGAGGAGCTGGGGTATCGTGGATCGCTGCCTGGACACAGGTGAGGGGGGAGGGTCGGCAGGTGCGGCGCAGGGCGGCAGATGTGGTGTTCAGCGGCGGGTGCGAAAACAGCCCATAGGATTCTGTAGGGTATCGCCATAAAATTATGGCGATACCCTCAGCGGCTAAATCCCGGCAGCAAGGCTATAGTACATGTGACAGTGGGGTAAAAACCCTGAAAACGGGGGTTTTACTGCATTTTCCCTTTAGTACATCCCGCCAATGGCACTTCATACCCTTTGCAACTAATTGGATTGACCCCCAAGACTTGATACGTCTCCCCCATAGTATTATGACGTTAATCTGTAGCGGAATACATATGTGCATGTGTAATGTGATGGGGAAACACTGTGTATTCTGTAGCCCATTTTAATTAAATATGTCATATGCTCTAAAACCTGTTGATTAAAACAAATGAAAGTTTATGCTTTACCTTCATCTTCATCAGTAGCACTTACAGTCATTACAACATAACCTACATCCTTATCCTCTTCCACACTGGCTTCATATCTCTGCTGTGGGAACACTGGGGCATTGTCATTGACGTCACTTACAAGTATCCTCACATAGGTTGTATCTAAGGAGAAGACAGATTACAAGTCATCCTGATAGATGTGAGTCCACAGTTTGGGGAACAACCACCTTATCCCATATAGACAGCAATAATACATCCTCCTCCCCAATTCTCTAAAAAATATGGAGGAAAAAAGAAAAGAAAAAAAATAATTAGGCCCCAATAAATTGCTAACGCCGGTCCATCAGTTACAAGTGCAGTAGAGACAGACAAATTGAAGGCTAAACCATTATTCAGAAGGATTTCAGCCAATCACTTTACTGAGAAGTAGTGACATCACTGAGGTCACCTGCTCTGTGGGTAAGTGGCAGGTACTTTAATGAAGACATTATTTGTCACTGCCAATTAGGGCCTTGCTAACTGTATCTGTCTGTTTACCTGTATGCCCTCAGAAAATAAAGCTATTTAAAGAAGTAGGAAACTTATTTACTAACAGAAAAATACATCAGCATGAAGTACATTTTACATACCTATGCCTATTTTTAGAAGATGCCAATGCAAACATTACAAGATGAAGAGGAAAGAGAATGCAAGCAAATGTAAAACAATGGCTCAAAGACAGGTGTAGTATGAGTGGGCGGAGAGCGGGATCCCGGCGGCCAGCATACCAGCGCCGGGATCCCGACTGCCGGCATGCCGGCAGCGGGGCGAGCGCAAAGGAGCACCTTGCGGGATCCGTGTCCTTGCCACGCTGCGGTTACGGTGTGCGCGCCACGCTATTTATTCTCCCTCCAGGGATGTCGTGCACCCCCAAGAGGGAGACCAGTTGTCGGTATGCCGGGTGTCGGGATTCCGGCACCGATATACTGAGCGCCGGAATCCCAACTGCCAGCATACTGAATGCCACCCCTCAAAGATATCTGACTTATACACTAAGGCAGTGGTTCACAAACGCAGTCCTCAAGGCATCCTAAATGTCCCAGTATATCCATGCTTGGCCACAGGTGACTTAATTAGCACTTTTATTGGACCATCTGTGCTAAGCCATGGGTATACTTAAAACCTGGACTGTTGGGGTGCATTGAGGAGCGCGTTTAGCGACCCCTGCACTACACCAATGGTTTTGAAAGTGGCTAGAATAACGGGGGTGAAACAAATTGATTTAGCCTGGTGATTTTGTCGGCTGGGCCGCATGCTGCCTATTGCCATTTACACAGCCTGCTCTGCGTAGTATATGCCTGGCATTCTAGCTCTCCTGGACTTAGGGCCTCATTCAGTGTTGGATCGCAGTGTGCGATCCAACCGCAAATAATACGAAAAAGGTGCGGGAGCATGCGCAGCGCCCGTCCTGTGCCTGCATTTTCAGGCTCTGTTTCCTAGATGGAGCATTGCGGAGGCGGTGCTGACGGGGGCGTGATTATGGCGTCAGCATTAATTCATATGCAGCTGCCGCGTTTGGAAAGATGGCGGCGGGCCTCCTGCGGGTGCAGCTTAATTTCTGCTAACAAGCAGAAATTGCAATGCGATCCCAATTTCTGCTTGTTGAAGGGGGGAGGCACCGGAGATCGTGGTGTTTGAATGGAACAGAAGTGAACAGGAGACTGAAGCAGCTAGTCCCGGGCACTGGTAGCGGAACCCAGCAGAGACAGACCTCCGAGGGAACCCTCTTCGGGATGCGGCTGAACTGCAGCTGGCAACTACAGATCTCACACGGTTCATGGGCACAGCTGGGTTCAGGTGAAGCACCGGTAAGAGAGTGCAGACACACTGTGAGGTATCGCAGCCAAAACTGGGAAAAGAACAGGAGCACCTAGAAAGCACCTTGGGAGCACTTTCCAAGCACCACTGGGAGCACAGAGCTTGTAACTTACTATGAACAGCAACATAAAGTACTGGCAAGGTTCCATAGAGATTCAGCCGCTTTTAAAGGAGCTGAAGGACGAGGATTGGACAGGAGTGACTGCTGCTATCTCATTGGTGGGCTGAATGGCTTCCATGGTCTCCAATATGGAGGCGCCCAGAACTGCAGACACCTGTCTGCATGCTGTTTGCACAGCACCAGCTCCCGTCAATGCAGCCACTCTTCCCGCTAGCCTCAACCAGACCCCTGACGCCTCCCTCCGCCACAGGACCTCCAACACCCGCACCGGCAGTCCCCGGTGCTCAACCACGTGAGTAGCGCCCGGGACCTGACAGCTGTGAATTTTTAGGCCATGGAATTGCTAATCGTCGCAAGTGAAGCTGCTGCCCAGAAGAGAAGATAGATGCCCACCGGAGCCATCGCAAACTCATTCTCAACTGTGTACACATTCTGTGAATAACTCTGCAGTAAAAATCTGACATCCCCGTGGCACTCCCATAAGACGCCCACTGAACGCCCATCACTTTACCAACACCACTGATACAGTCTGTCCCTGATCACAGCAGCGCCTCTGTATGTACACTATGGGTAACGCATGCACTGTAGGAGGTTTCAGAATTCTTCACGCATGCGCAGTTGCAAATAATCGCTCAACTACATGAACATGGGCATTGTGTGGCCGATTCATGTTTGGAAGGAACTGTACAGCCGCAAGGAGGCAGCTGTGCAATTCTGCGTCATTAACATTATAATGCAGCAGGAGGCATCTGTAGGAGATAGGCGCCTCCTGATGGCATTAGCGAGGATCCGAGTACTGCGCCTGAGGATGCAGCCTTGGATCACATCGCCACCATCAGAAGCTGGCCGTAAGATACGGACTCCGGACCCGTTTTGAAGAACAGTGCTGCCTCCACTCTGCCCCCCACAGGGGGCTGCAGGCGACATCACAAGATCTATTCTGCACATGTGCAGACCCCCAAACATCGTTTTTGTACGCAAATCATCAGGTTTTTCGTACAAATATGAATCAAAGGCCCAAAGACCTTAGATTTTAAAATAAATCTTAAATAGTATTTAGAGGTATAGGGAACACTGTTGAAGGGTAGTGTTTCAGGGACATGTTTTCACTCTACAGATAGAAAAATGTTTTACTTGAATATTGTCTTACAATGTTGTTGGGATGAAATGGAGTCCGAGATCGCTGGAGGTGCGCGGATACCGGCCGATCTCAGACTTTTTTAAAGGGGCAATCACTTACAAGGCAAAACCATACCTTGTAAGTGATTGCCCCTTTAAAAAAACATCCAAGATCGGCCAGCCACCCTGCACCCTTCTGCAATTCGGACTCCATTACATCCTGACATGACGTGTATTTTGAAAGTATAATTCGTCATTGTTTATTAATGTACGTAGTTAATAAAACATCTAGACAGAATTACGATTGTATGGGAAAGGGAACAGTCATGCTGACCTGTGTTTGGGTGTCCTTGCATTCCTGGGCGTGCGGATTCTGAGGAGTCCTGAGACTGGACCTCTATGAGGTAAGATACTTGTCTCTCCCTGTCAAATAAAGCTCTTGTGTATATAACTCCTGTCTCTGGGTTAATCGTAAAATGTCCGTAGTCCTCATTGGGGTCTCTTAGTATCACATATTGAACCTGCACACGATAAAAGCAAACTTAATGCATCGATGAAGAAAACCTTTACAAAGTAATGTGGCTCTTTATTCCGCTACATTTTGTAGGCTTTGTGGGAGTCATTTCGAGTTGATCGCTAGCTGCTGTTGTTCGCAGCCCAGCAATCAGGCTAAAATCAGCTGTTCTGCGCATGCATATGGGCCACAGTACGCACGCGCGAAGTACTTTCACACAAAACTATGCAGTTTTACACAAGGTCAAGCGCGCTTTTCAGTCGCTCGGCTGATCGGTGAGTGATTGACAGGAAAGGGGCGTTTCTGGGTGGTAACTGACCGGTTTCCTGGAGTGTGCTAAAAAACGCAGGCGTGTCAGAAGATAACGCAGACATGCCTGGGGAAACGGGGGAGTGGCTGGCCGAACGCAGGGCGTGTATGTGACGTCAAAACAGGAACTAAACTGTCTGCAGTGATCGCAAGGTAGGAGTAGGTTTGGAGCAACTCTGAAACTGCATGAAATTTTTTTCGAGCAGTTCTGCTAACCTTTCGTACGCACTTCTGCTAAGCTAAGATACACTCCCAGAGGGTGGCGGCCTAGCGTTTGCACTGCTGCTAAAAGCAGCTAGCGAGCGATCAACTCGGAATGAGGGCCCGTGTCATTAAATCAATATATCTAAGAAGCTGAAGCGGAAATACAGTATTCAATAAATACTATTTATCTGACACGGGTAAGGACCAGAAGAATCCAATAATCCTACAAATGGGTTCCCCATACTCTACATTGCCTCCAGCACTGTTCAGGGAATACAAGGTCCAAAAGGCGGCTTCTCCCTACGTGAGTCTGGCCAGTACAATGTTTATGTCCTCAGCACAGTTGGATGGCGCTGAATGGAAAGACGCTGACAAGCACACGTGCTTGCAATATTCGGTGAATTTATTTCCATGTTAAATGATCCTATGTTAATGCTAAATAAACAATATATTTTAAATGAATTTCCATATATATTGTAAGAACAGTTACAGACCTTTCCATGCAGGCCAGAGTCTAGATCTGTAGCTATAACTTGTGCTATTGATGATCCCATCTCTACTCCTTCCGGTAAAGTCACCTCATAAGTGGATGATGTGAAGAATGGAACATTGTCATTAACATCTGCAAAAGATAGACATGAGCAACTGAACAAAACAGGGTGAGCTTTCCGGCGCTTCTGCAACTAACAGCACAACTTTTAGGTAAAAGTTTTCTGCCTGTCTCTAGATAGATAGATAGATAGATAGATAGATAGATAGATAGATAGATAGATAGATAGATAGATAGATAGATAGATAGGTGTGAGGTGGCACAATAACAAGACATCAGAAATGTATGTTTTTATTTCTTTATTTTTCAAAAGAAGACTTTACGGATAGGAAAGGTGCATTTTCACTGATCTACTAGTGCTGCCTGGCCAGAGAGATCTGAATTAGCGCTCTTCTGTTTCTGTCTGGGCTTTCCGATCATAGGCACTGCCCATTACAGACATGGACAAAAGAACTAACATTAGGCTCCCACGCTCTGTGAGCCGCTACTCTCAGCTGCATTACTTACATGGACCACCTCCTGGCTTCATGCACCTTTGTCCTTCTTTTGTGACACAAGAACACATTATCACACATTATTATTATCTATTATTTATTAGAGATGAGCGGGTTCGGTTTCTCTGAATCCGAACCCGCCCGAACTTCATGTTTTTTTACACGGGTCCGAGCGACTCGGATCTTCCCGCCTTGCTCGGTTAACCCGAGCGCGCCCGAACGTCATCATCACGCTGTCGGATTCTCGCGAGGCTCGGATTCTATCGCGAGACTCGGATTCTATATAAGGAGCCGCGCGTCGCGGCCATTTTCACACGTGCATTGAGATTGATAGGGAGAGGACGTGGCTGGCGTCCTCTCCGTTTAGAAATTAAAATAGATAGGAGAGTGAGAGTGAGACACTTCATTTACTTACTGGAGCTTAGGAGGAGTTATACTAGTGACTGATGACCACTGACCAGTGACCTGACCACCAGTGCAGTTTTATAATTTATTATTATTTAATAATCCGTTCTGTTCTTGTTCTCTGCCTGAAAAAAACGATACACAGTGACTCAGTCACACTCACATACCATATCTGTGCTCAGCCCAGTGTGCTGCATCATCTATGTATAATATCTGACTGTGCTCACACTGCTTAATTGTGGGGGAGACTGGGGAGCAGTTATAGGTTATAGCAGGAGCCATGAGTACATATTAAACACAGTGCACACTTTTGCTGCCAGAGTGCCACTGCCAGTGTGACTGACCACTGACCACTGTGACCAGTGACCTGACCACACTGACCACCAGTATAGTATATTGTGATTGAATGTCTGCCTGAAAAAGTACACTCGTCGTGTGACTTGTGTGGTGTTTTTTTATTCTATAAAAATTAAAAAACTCATTCTGCTGACAGACAGTGTCCAGCAGGTCCGTCATTATATAATATATACCTGTCCGGCTGCAGTAGTGATATATATATATTTTTTATATCATTATTTATCATCCAGTCTATACTAGCAGCAGACACAGTACGGTAGTTCACGGCTGTAGCTACCTCTGTGTCGGCACTCGGCAGTCCATCCATAATTGTATACCACCTACCCGTGGTTTTTTTTTTCTTTCTTCTTTATACATACTACATCTCATTATCATCCAGTCTATATTAGCAGCAGACACAGTACAGTACGGTAGTCCACGGCTGTAGCTACCTCTGTGTCGGCACTCGGCAGTCCATCCATAATTGTATACCACCTACCCGTGGTTTTTTTTTTCTTTCTTCTTTATACATACTACATCTCATTATCATCCAGTCTATATTAGCAGCAGACACAGTACAGTACGGTAGTCCACGGCTGTAGCTACCTCTGTGTCGGCACTCGGCAGTCCATCCATAATTGTATACCACCTACCCGTGGTTTTTTTTTTCTTTCTTCTTTATACATACTACATCTCATTATCAACCAGTCTATATTAGCAGCAGACACAGTACAGTACGGTAGTCCACGGCTGTAGCTACCTATGTGTCGGCACTCGGCAGTCCATCCATAATTGTATACCACCTACCCGTGGTTTTTTTTTTCTTTCTTCTTTATACATACTACATCTCATTATCATCCAGTCTATATTAGCAGCAGACACAGTACAGTACGGTAGTCCACGGCTGTAGCTACCTCTGTGTCGGCACTCGGCAGTCCATCCATAATTGTATACCACCTACCCGTGGTTTTTTTTTCCTTTCTTCTTTATACATACTACATCTCATTATCATCCAGTCTATATTAGCAGCAGACACAGTACAGTACGGTAGTCCACGGCTGTAGCTATCTCTGTGTCGGCACTCGGCAGTCCATCCATAATTGTATACTAGTATCCATCCATCTCCATTGTTTACCTGAGGTGCCTTTTAGTTGTGCCTATTAAAATATGGAGAACAAAAATGTTGAGGTTCCAAAATTAGGGAAAGATCAAGATCCACTTCCACCTCGTGCTGAAGCTGCTGCCACTAGTCATGGCCGAGACGATGAAATGCCAGCAACGTCGTCTGCCAAGGCCGATGCCCAATGTCATAGTACAGAGCATGTCAAATCCAAAACACCAAATATCAGTAAAAAAAGGACTCCAGAACCTAAAATAAAATTGTCGGAGGAGAAGCGTAAACTTGCCAATATGCCATTTACCACACGGAGTGGCAAGGAACGGCTGAGGCCCTGGCCTATGTTCATGGCTAGTGGTTCAGCTTCACATGAGGATGGAAGCACTCAGCCTCTCGCTAGAAAACTGAAAAGACTCAAGCTGGCAAAAGCACTGCAAAGAACTGTGCGTTCTTCGAAATCCCAAATCCACAAGGAGAGTCCAATTGTGTCGGTTGCGATGCCTGACCTTCCCAACACTGGACGTGAAGAGCATGCGCCTTCCACCATTTGCACGCCCCCTGCAAGTGCTGGAAGGAGCACCCGCAGTCCAGTTCCTGATAGTCAGATGGAAGATGTCAGTGTTGAAGTACACCAGGATGAGGAGGATATGGGTGTTGCTGGCGCTGGGGAGGAAATTGACCAGGAGGATTCTGATGGTGAGGTGGTTTGTTTAAGTCAGGCACCCGGGGAGACACCTGTTGTCCGTGGGAGGAATATGGCCGTTGACATGCCTGGTGAAAATACCAAAAAAATCAGCTCTTCAGTGTGGAGGTATTTCAACAGAAAAGCGGACAACAGGTGTCAAGCCGTGTGTTGCCTTTGTCAAGCTGTAATAAGTAGGGGTAAGGACGTTAACCACCTCGGAACATCCTCCCTTATACGTCACCTGCAGCGCATTCATAATAAGTCAGTGACAAGTTCAAAAACTTTGGGCGACAGCGGAAGCAGTCCACTGACCAGTAAATCCCTTCCTCTTGTAACCAAGCTCACGCAAACCACCCCACCAACTCCCTCAGTGTCAATTTCCTCCTTCCCCAGGAATGCCAATAGTCCTGCAGGCCATGTCACTGGCAATTCTGACGAGTCCTCTCCTGCCTGGGATTCCTCCGATGCATCCTTGCGTGTAACGCCTACTGCTGCTGGCGCTGCTGTTGTTGCTGCTGGGAGTCGATGGTCATCCCAGAGGGGAAGTCGTAAGCCCACTTGTACTACTTCCAGTAAGCAATTGACTGTTCAACAGTCCTTTGCGAGGAAGATGAAATATCACAGCAGTCATCCTGCTGCAAAGCGGATAACTGAGGCCTTGACAACTATGTTGGTGTTAGACGTGCGTCCGGTATCCGCCGTTAGTTCACAGGGAACTAGACAATTTATTGAGGCAGTGTGCCCCCGTTACCAAATACCATCTAGGTTCCACTTCTCTAGGCAGGCGATACCGAGAATGTACACGGACGTCAGAAAAAGACTCACCAGTGTCCTAAAAAATGCAGTTGTACCCAATGTCCACTTAACCACGGACATGTGGACAAGTGGAGCAGGGCAGGGTCAGGACTATATGACTGTGACAGCCCACTGGGTAGATGTATGGACTCCCGCCGCAAGAACAGCAGCGGCGGCACCAGTAGCAGCATCTCGCAAACGCCAACTCTTTCCTAGGCAGGCTACGCTTTGTATCACCGGTTTCCAGAATACGCACACAGCTGAAAACCTCTTACGGCAACTGAGGAAGATCATCGCGGAATGGCTTACCCCAATTGGACTCTCCTGTGGATTTGTGGCATCGGACAACGCCAGCAATATTGTGTGTGCATTAAATATGGGCAAATTCCAGCACGTCCCATGTTTTGCACATACCTTGAATTTGGTGGTGCAGAATTTTTTAAAAAACGACAGGGGCGTGCAAGAGATGCTGTCGGTGGCCAGAAGAATTGCGGGACACTTTCGGCGTACAGGCACCACGTACAGAAGACTGGAGCACCACCAAAAACTACTGAACCTGCCCTGCCATCATCTGAAGCAAGAAGTGGTAACGAGGTGGAATTCAACCCTCTATATGCTTCAGAGGTTGGAGGAGCAGCAAAAGGCCATTCAAGCCTATACAATTGAGCACGATATAGGAGGTGGAATGCACCTGTCTCAAGCGCAGTGGAGAATGATTTCAACGTTGTGCAAGGTTCTGATGCCCTTTGAACTTGCCACACGTGAAGTCAGTTCAGACACTGCCAGCCTGAGTCAGGTCATTCCCCTCATCAGGCTTTTGCAGAAGAAGCTGGAGACATTGAAGGAGGAGCTAACACGGAGCGATTCCGCTAGGCATGTGGGACTTGTGGATGGAGCCCTTAATTCGCTTAACAAGGATTCACGGGTGGTCAATCTGTTGAAATCAGAGCACTACATTTTGGCCACCGTGCTCGATCCTAGATTTAAAGCCTACCTTGGATCTCTCTTTCCGGCAGACACAAGTCTGCTGGGGTTGAAAGACCTGCTGGTGAGAAAATTGTCAAGTCAAGCGGAACGCGACCTGTCAACATCTCCTCCTTCACATTCTCCCGCAACTGGGGGTGCGAGGAAAAGGCTCAGAATTCCGAGCCCACCCGCTGGCGGTGATGCAGGGCAGTCTGGAGCGACTGCTGATGCTGACATCTGGTACGGACTGAAGGACCTGACAACGATTACGGATACGGACATGTCGTCTACTGGCACTGCATATGATTCTCTCCCCATTGAAAGAATGGTGGAGGATTATATGAGTGACCGCATCCAAGTAGGCACGTCAGACAGTCCGTACTTATACTGGCAGGAAAAAGAGGCAATTTGGAGGCCCTTGCACAAACTGGCTTTATTCTACCTAAGTTGCCCTCCCACAAGTGTGTACTCCGAAAGAGTGTTTAGTGCCGCCGCTCACCTTGTCAGCAATCGGCGTACGAGGTTACATCCAGAAAATGTGGAGAAGATGATGTTCATTAAAATGAATTATAATCAATTCCTCCGCGGAGACATTGACCAGCAGCAATTGCCTCCACAAAGTACACAGGGAGCTGAGATGGTGGATTCCAGTGGGGACGAATTGATAATCTGTGAGGAGGGGGATGTACACGGTGATATATCGGAGGATGATGATGAGGTGGACATCTTGCCTCTGTAGAGCCAGTTTGTGCAAGGAGAGATTAATTGCTTCTTTTTTGGTGGGGGTCCAAACCAACCCGTCATATCAGTCACAGTCGTGTGGCAGACCCTGTCACTGAAATGATGGGTTGGTTAAAGTGTGCATGTCCTGATTATACAACATAAGGGTGGGTGGGAGGGCCCAAGGACAATTCCATCTTGCACCTCTTTTTTCTTTAATTTTTCTTTGCGTCATGTGCTGTTTGGGGAGGGTTTTTTGGAAGGGACATCCTGCGTGACACTGCAGTGACACTCCTAGATGGGCCCGGTGTTTGTGTCGGCCACTAGGGTCGCTTATCTTACTCACACAGCTACCTCATTGCGCCTCTTTTTTTCTTTGCGTCATGTGCTGTTTGGGGAGGGTTTTTTGGAAGGGACATCCTGCGTGACACTGCAGTGACACTCCTAGATGGGCCCAGTGTTTGTGTCGGCCACTAGGGTCGCTTATCTTACTCACACAGCTACCTCATTGCGCCTCTTTTTTTCTTTGCGTCATGTGCTGTTTGGGGAGGTTTTTTTGGAAGGGACATCCTGCGTGACACTGCAGTGACACTCCTAGATGGGCCCGGTGTTTGTGTCGGCCACTAGGGTCGCTTATCTTACTCACACAGCTACCTCATTGCGCCTCTTTTTTTCTTTGCGTCATGTGCTGTTTGGGGAGGGTTTTTTGGAAGGGACATCCTGCGTGACACTGCAGTGCCACTCCTAGATGGGCCAGGTGTTTGTGTCGGCCACTAGGGTCGCTTAGCTTAGTCATCCAGCGACCTCGGTGCAAATTTTAGGACTAAAAATAATATTGTGAGGTGTGAGGTATTCAGAATAGACTGAAAATGAGTGGAAATGATGGTTTTTGAGGTTAATAATACTTTGGGATCAAAATGACCCCCAAATTCTATGATTTAAGCTGTTTTTTAGGTTTTTTGGGAAAAAACACCCGAATCCAAAACACACCCGAATCCGACAAAAAAAATTCGGTTAGGTTTTGCCAAAACGCGGTCGAACCCAAAACACGGCCGCGGAACCGAACCCAAAACCAAAACACAAAACCCGAAAAATTCCCGGCGCTCATCTCTATTATTTATATGGCGCCACAAGGGATCCATCGAGTTAAAGCCAAGCTACCCATAGTTATATACAAGCAATCCCATGCTAGTTCTTGCCTTTGATACTTATTGCCCCTCAATATGCAAGGCGTCTCTATTAGTAAGCTTATTACACTTACTGAATTAAGTGTATTTCGGCAAAAATATATACATTTATTAACATTATTTATTAATATTTACTTATATAATGCCAGCATATTCTGTTGCGCTTTACAATTAGGATATTTGTCTTGGGGCTAGATTTACTAAGTGGCGGCTTTTTTAAGACGTCAGTCTTCAGCGGTTTTAACCATGAGATTTAAAACGGCAGTAAAATGACATGCAAAATCCACTGCTTAGTAAATCTAGCCCTTGGAGTTGTCCTTTTTTATATGCTGGTACTGCTCAGATTGTTATTTATTTTAGGGGGGAAAAATCTTGAAAACAACGACATTATGTTTTCTTTTGTTATGAAATACTTGTTTACGAAACGTAAAGGTGATTTATATTCTTTTTTATATTTTTACAAGCTACCTTAAAAAATAGCCAAAAAGTGGAGTTTCAACATCCACCCATAGATCCACTTACCTGTCACATTAACATAAACAGTTGCAAAAGATGCCAGTGGGACTGTAGCCACATTCTGAGCTCTAATCTTCAGGGTGAAGAACTTGGTCCCCTCATAATCCAAGGGTTCAGATACTAGTAGGGAGGCTGAGCCATCAGCTCTATTAGGCTTCAGGTAGAACCGAATAGGGTTATTGGTCTCTGGAATGAGCCCTTCTTCCATGTTGTATGTGACTCGGGGGTCACCGAGCTGAGATGTGGCTTTCACGGTCTACAATATAAGCAGAAGAAATTGCATGCACACCAGGGAGAATGTGGCTTATAAATTCACAAGACTCAACCGAGATCAGAGAGATAGAAAGTGATAATGGGGTCTTTGCCAGTGTTGAATTTGTTGAGGAGAATACAGATAGTAGGTAGGGGTCCAAAAGAGATCGAGACGAAAGACAGTGTCAGTCTATTGTCAAGTCAACACTCAAGCATTCTGGAAGCCAGCAGGAGAAAGAACCTAGGCTGGGATCTCTATATAGAGGGAAGAATGGTTTGCTTTGTAAGATCGGAATAACTATAGTCAGTTTGAAGGTGAGGGAAATATACCAGTGAGGCGATTGAGTGCTCAGTAGCTTTGATTAATGAGCCGATGAAGGAAGATAGACAATCTCTACCCTGTTTGCAGGTCAGAAGGAGATGAGGACTGATGTCATGTTCAAATATTATCTGCACAATACCTAGTAACTAATTAGGCTATTTTAGGACCACTTTATACTGTTACTACATTTTAAACCTTGATTTTACATACACATGGATTATGACAGCATTAAAGACCGGTTAGCTTACTACTTACCACAATCTTTGAATCACGCGTAATGTTTTCAGGGATGGAGACCCAATATCTTGCCTGTTCCCACTGTGGAGGCTGGTTGAGAACATTAGTGATGGTTACGGTCAGTTCCACACTGGTGCTCCGGTTACCCCCATCCGTGGCAATGATGTGGCGCATGATACGAGAGGTCTAGTAAAAATCAGAAGGTTCAGAGTATGTTAAATATTATCTATGGAGAGAATTTTAAGTGTAAAGTTAAAAAATACATACAAAATGAAAATATGAATTTATGATTTGACAAGCAGTAAGCGAGACTTGATTCAACTGATGCCTGAAGCACTTCTCTAAGCTCATATAAAGCACATATATTTTACATTTAGACTGGTTTACTCCTTTCACATTGAAACCCAAGTGCAACAGAAATGCAATGGAAGATGGGTTCAAAAACAAAAGTTTCATAAGAAGGATTTCTAAGCAGCCATTTTCATATAACTACAGTATTTTATAAATATAAACAGAAATAATGTACAGTATATGGTACAATATAAATCAATGTAAATTGTACTTTGTTAAAGTGCACCTGTCATCTACAAAAAAATGAGGCATCTGGTTATGATCTGATTATGTCTTCTTAGTTAAGGTTATGCTTTCTAAATATCGAAGTAAAAACTAGGCTGGATAGGGCTGTCCTGGTCTCAGGATCCTGGTCTAGGTGCTCTTCACAATGTTCCTGATTGCTGGCCCCCATGCTAGGAACAAGCCACTTTCTTCTATGTGGTGGGTCAATGATCCATTCCTCATCTTACTTTACTTTCTGTCCAAACATTCACCATCTGCTTTGGTTGTCTTTACACCCATTATCTCCTCTCTGTACACATTGCTAGTTCAGATACTGCATGGGAGGTAGACAGAAGAGTCTTCCTTCCACAGCCATTTTTGGGGGCTATTAATGTAATGAGAGGTTGGTTGTGCTATTTGAATATAATGTAGGAACTATTAATATCATGTGGGGTTTATGTAAAAAGTCGGAGGTCTATTATTGTAATGTTAGACCTCATTGGGAGGACATAGGATCATATATTATATGTGATTGCTATGAATTTAATGTTGGAGCTGATTAGCTGGAAGGAACTCTAATTACTAAATGTGAGGCACGTGATTTATATTTGAATCTGGTTAGAGGATGGAGACCTAGGGGGAGATATATATAGCCTTGGAGAGAGATAAAGTGGAGAAGGTGACCAAAGCAACCAATCAGATTCAAACTGTAATTTATCTAGCATCAAATGATAGCTGATTGACTGCTCTGTGTAACTTCTCCACTTTATCTCTCTCCAAGGGTTGATACATATCCCCCTAGAGTGTTCACTCATTGCTTTGCTTTCCAAGACGTTAATATTACCTCTCTCTATTGTCACACATCACTCCCTCCCCTCATAGCTATTTCATCCTTCTACTAACAATTTTGTTCAGCCTACAACATGAGACCCTTTCACAATATATTTCCTGACCATGTTATGTTCCTATTCCATATCTATAGGTATACATTAATTTATGGCCAAAAATGTTAAACCAGGTAACATATCTGTTCCCAAATTCCTTCACCTCTTTCCCCTGCCTAAGCAAACCACTACTCTAATCCTCTATACCAGGGGTTCTCAAACTCGGTCCTCAGGACCCCACACAGTGCATGTTTTGCAGGTAACCCAGCAGGTGCACAGGTGTATTAATTACTCACTGACACATTTTAAAAGGCCCACAGGTGGTGCTAATTATTTAACTTGTGATTCTGTAAGGAGACCTGCAAAACATGCACTGTGTGGGTTCCTGAGGACCGAGTTTGAGAACCTGTGCTCTAGCCTTTTCTCCTGTCCAACCACTCAACTAGGTCATTTGACGTCAATACTGATGTCTCCAGTGAATTGGGCCTTCCCCAAATCATGGTCTCTAAATTACCAACAACACACCAGCTGCTGGGGTAATCCCACAGTCAGCGTGTTAATCCTAATTCTCTTCACAGTCACCCGCCCCAATATTCCTAGTGCCCAGGTTATCTCTGTTCACACTCACCCATCTGTGCCAGACCCCATCAGCATGCACTGTTACCCAGTCTATGATATATATATATATATATATATATATATATATATATATATACTGTATTTGGCACTAGCCAACTATATATTCATTATAGCTCATCTGTCTCCCTGTCTAACCTCCTAACCTTCATGGCTCCATGCATCCATCTTACTCAGAGTCCCCCCACTCTCCCATTGAGCCAGCATGTGTTTCTCTCTTATTCACGCACCGCCAAGCTTTGTTTGCAGTTTTGTCCTGCTGTGTTCGGTCCCTGGCTCAAACCTACCCCCCTAGAAAGCAATCTGTGACCAACACCAGATTACCAATGGGGCAGAAGGGACTACAGCCCCAGATCTCTACATAAAGATAGGCTCATCCTCATGACAGCACGATGAAGACCTGCCATCCAGCTGGCCACATGGTCACTGTAAATGCTAATTATCAAAATGACATATTTTCTTTAACCTCGAAATTGATGCAATTTTCTACATTTACATATTTGGGCCCCCATTTATCAAGCCTTGGAGAGTGATAAATAGCAGGATGATAAAGTACCAACCAATCAGCTCCTACCTGCCATGTCACAGGCTGAATTTGAAAAATGACAGGAGCTGGTTAGCAGGTACTTTATCACGTTCTATTTATCACTCTCCAAGGCTTGATAACTCATGGCCCTAGTGAGATATTGGGGCTGATAGTGTAGAGGGTGTACAAACCCATGTATCACTGGCCATACCAAAGCAGGATTGATTGAAACTCTCTTGATTATTTGAGCCCCAGGGTCATGTGTCCTTTCATCCAGCCTGGTCTGTGTTCTTTAAGAAAGTACAACTTTTGCACACCTGCACATGTGGTCCTCTTGGCCCCCTAATAAAAAGATCTACCCACAATGCTGGGTGCATTTGTGCAATAGTAGGCACATTAGAATTGCAATTGTACTGCTTTATTTTTACCTTTGCAAATAATCCATAATGACTCCAATGAAACCATATTGCCCCCAGTGGCCAATGGAAGAATTCTTATCTTTTTTAATTTTAAACAAAACATTTCTCACCACAGTTTTAGTCAACCAATAGAACACTGCAAAACTAATAACATATTTGAAAAAGGCAAAATATCTGCAAAAATAGTCCTGCAACCACCGACACATGAACATTCATTAAGTACTGTAGAACATGGTAGAAATACGTTTTACCTGGGATATCGGATAGCTCACATAAACCCATCCGCTGCTGGGGTGTATCTGGAAATACTCTGGTTGCTGTGCTAGTATTGTGTATGTGATGGCAGCGTTGACTCCATGATCATCATCCAGAGCAGCAACACGAAGGAAACTTGTCCCAACCATCGTGTCCTCACGCAGGAAATCTGGATTTCAAGAAAGCCAACTAGTTATTTTGAAAAATAAAGAAATGCATTTGGCGAAGATACAAGAGGGATTGCTTAGTTCCTCTGCTAACAGCTGAAGACAATCATGAAGGCCAGCATGAATGGCACAGTGGTGAGCACGACTGTCTCATAGAACTAAGTCCTTGGGTTCGAGACCCACCACGGCCCTAACTGTATGGAGTTTGTATGTCTCTCCCATGTTGGCACAGGTGTCCTCCCACAATCCAAAAACATACTGGTAAGTAAATTGGCTTCTGACAAACAAAAATAAGATTTTAAAACTACCGGTAAATCTTTTTCTCCTAGTCCGTAGAGGATGCTGGGGACTCCGTAAGGACCATGGGGTATAGACGGGCTCCGCAGGAGACATGGGCACCTAAAAGAACTTTCTGGTATGGTGTGCACTGGCTCCTCCCTCTATGCCCCTCCTCCAGACCTCAGTTAGAGAACTGTGCCCAGAGGAGATGGACAATACGAGGAAAGGATTTTGTTAATCTAAGGGCAAGATTTATACCAGCCCACACCAATCATACCATATAACCTGGAATACACATAACCAGTTAACAGTATGAACAAACGACAGTATCGGTCCAAGACCGATTCTAACTGTAACATAACCCTTATGTAAGCAATAACTATATACAAGTCTTGCAGATTTTCCGCACTGGGACGGGCGCCCAGCATCCTCTACGGACTAGGAGAAAAAGATTTACCGGTAGGTTTAAAATCTTATTTTCTCTTACGTCCTAGAGGATGCTGGGGACTCCATAAGGACCATGGGGTTTATACCAAAGCTCCCAATCGGGCGGGAGAGTGCGGATGACTCTGAAGCACCGACTGAGCAAATGCTAGGTCCTCATCAGCCAGGGTACCAAACATGTAGAATTTAGCAAAAGTGTTTGAACCCGACCAAGTCGCTTCTCGGCAAAGCTGTAATGCCGAGATGTCCCGGGCAGCCGCCCAAGAAGAGCCCACCTTTCTAGTGGAATGGGCCTTTACTGAATGCGGTAACGGCAATCCAGCAGTAACATAAGCCTGCTGAATCGTGTTACAGATCCAGCGCGCAATAGTCTGCTTCGAAGCAGGCGTGCCAATCTTGTTGGCAGCATACAGGACAAACAATGCTTCTGTTTTTCGAATTCTAGCCGTCCTGGCTACATAATCTTTAAGGCCCTGACTACAACCAGGGACCTGGAATCCTCCAAGTCACTCGTAGCCACAGGCACCACTATAGCTTGTTTCATATGAAATGAAGACACCACCTTAGGTAAAAATTGAGGACGAGTCCTCACTTCTGCTCTACCCACATGAATCAAGTAAGGGCTCTTGTGAGACAAGGCCGCCAATTCTGACACACGCCTTGCAGATGCCAAGGCTAACTAAATGACCACCTTCCAGGTGAGAACTTCAACTCCACCGTTTGAAGGGGTTCAAACCAGTGTGATTTAAGGAACTGTAACACCACGTTCAGGTCCCATGGTGTCCCTGGGGGCACAAAAGGAGGCAGGGTGTGTAGCACTCCCTTTACAAAAATCTGGACTTCTGGAAGAGAAGCCAATTCCTTCTGAAAGAATATCGACAGGGCCGAAATCTGTACTTTAACAGATCCTAACTTTAGGCCATATCCACTCCTGTCTGTAGGAAGTGGAGAAAAACGACCCAGATGGAAATCTTCCGTAGGAGCATTCTTGGTTTCACACCAAGAGGCATATTTCCGCCAGATACGGTGATAATGTCTTCCCGTCACCTCTTTCCTAGCCTTTATTAGAGTAGGTATGAACTCCTCCGGAATACCCTTCTCAGCTAGGATCCGGCGTTCAACCGCCCTGCCGTCAAACGTAACCGCGGTAAGTTTTAGAACAGACAGGGCCCCTGCTGTAACAGGTCCTCTCTCAGAGGAAGAGGCCCAGGATCTTCTGTGAGCATCTCCTGAAGATCTGAGTACCAGGCCCTTCGAGGCCAGTCTGAAACAATGAGAATTGTCTGTACTCTTTTTCGTCTTATGATCCTCAACACTTTTGTGATGAGAGGAAGAGGAGGAAACACATAGACCAACTGGAATACCCATGGTGTTACCAGAGCGTCTACTGCTATTGCCTGAGGGTCCCGGGACCTGGCAGAATACCTCCGCAGCTTCTTGTTGAGGCGTGACGCCATCATGTCTATTTGAGGAACTCCCCGAGACTCGTTATCTCTGCAAAGACTTCTTAATGAAGTCTTCATTCTCCTGGATGGAGATCGTGTCTGCTGAGGAAGTCTGCTCCGGAATGAAGACTGCTGACAGAGCGCTTACATGATTTTCCGCCCAGCGAAGAATCCTGGTGGCTTCCGCCATTGCAACTGTGCTTTTTGTCCCGCCTTGGCGGTTCACATGAGCCACTGCTGTGACATTGTCCGATTCAATCAGAACTGGTAGGTTGCGAAGAAGACCCTCCGCTTGTCGAAAGCCGTTGTATATGGCCCTTAGTTCCAACACGTTGATGTGTAGACAGGACTCCTGGTCTGACCACAGTCCCTGAAAATTTCTTCCTAGGGTTACTGCTCCCCATCCTCGGAGGCTCGCATCCGTGGTTACCAGGATCCAGTCCTGAATGCCGAACCTGCGACCCTCTAGAAGGTGAGCACTTTGCAGCCACCATAGAAGAGACACCCTGGCCCTGGGGGACAGTGTTATTTTTTGATAATTGTAGATGGGACCCGGACTATTTGTCCAGAAGATCCCATTGTAACGTCCTTGCATGGAACCTGCCGAAGGGAATGGCCTCGTAAGTTGCCACCATTTTCCCCAGAACCCGAGTGCATTGATGAACTGACACTCTTTTCGGCTTTAGCAGGTCTCGGACCATGTTCTGGAGGTCTTGGACTTTTTCCCACGTGAGGAAAACTTTCTTTTGTTCCATGTCCAGTATCATGCCTAGGAAAGTCAGTCGAGTTGTCGGAACCAACTGTGACTTTGGCAGATTGAGAATCCAACTCTGTTGCTGAAGCACTCTCTGAGAGAGTGACACGTTCTCCAGTAGTTGTCTTGACCTCGCTTTTATCAGGAGATCGTCCAAGTATGGGATAATCGTGACTGCTTGCTTGCGCAGGATCACCATCATTTTCTGATACTGATAATGACCATCCTGTACCGCGAATCTCAGGTACTCCTGATGAGAGGGATATATGGGGACATGAAGGTAAGTATCCTTTATGTCCAGTGACACCATAAAATCCCCCCCATCCAGGCAGGCTATCACCGCTCGGAGCGATTCCATCTTGAATTTGAATCTTTTCAAGTACAGGTCTAGGGATTTTAGATTTAAAACCATCCGGCTTCGGGACCACAAATAGGGTTTAATAATACCCTTTTCCCTGTTGGCTCAGGGGAACCCTGATAATCACTCGCTGTTGACACAGCGTTTGAATTGCAGCCAGCACTACTTCCCGTTCTGGGGTAGAAGCTGGTAAGGCCGACTTGAAAAATCGACGTGGGGCACCTCTTCGAATTCCAGCTTGTAACCCTGGGAGACTATTTCTATCACCCAAGGGTCCACGTCTGACTGAACCCAGACTTGGCTGAAGAGTCGAAGGCGTGCTCTCACCTGTGCGGACTCCCGCAGGGGAGCCCCAGCGTCATGCGGTGGACTTAGCGGAAGCCGGGGAGTACTTCTGCTCTTGGGAACTAGTCGCAGCAGGTGTCCTCTGGCCTCTACCCTTACCTCTGGCGAGGAAAGAGGAGCCCCAACCTCTTCTGGATCTATGCGACCGAAAGGACTGCATCTGATATTGTGGAGGTTTCTTTTGCTGTTCGGGAACAAAAGGTAAAAAGGTAGACTTCCCCGCGGTAGCTGTGGAGACCAGGTCCGCGAGGCCGTCCCCAAACAATACATCACCTTTGTAAGGTAAAACCTCCATATGCCTTTTTGATTCTGCATCCCCTGTCCATTGGCTCTTCTTGCCGAAATAGCCATAGCATTGGCTCTCGAACCCAGTAATCCAATGTCTCTTTGAGCGTCCCTCATATATAAGACTGCGTCCTTAATATGAGCTAATGTTAACATAATTGTATCCCTATCAAGGGTATCAAGGTCAGCTGACAGGGTATCTGTCCACGCTGCTACTGCACTACATACCCATGCCGACGCAATTGCCGGTCTAAGCAAAGTACCAGTATGTGTGTAAATAGACTTTAATGTAGTCTCCTGCCTGCGGTCCGCAGGCTCCTTGAGGGCCGCTGTGTTAGGGGACGGTAGCGCCTCTTGGAAAGGCGTGTTAAGGCTTTATCCACTGTGAGAGAGGATTCCCAACGTACCCTGTCCTGTGTAGGGAAAGGATACGCCATAAGAACCCTTTTGGGAATCTGCAGCTTCTTATCTGGAGTTTCCCAAGCTTTTTCACATAACTCATTTAGTTCATGGGAAGGAGGAAAATTCATAACCTGTTTCCTTCCCTTAAACATGTGTATCCTCGTGTCCGGCCCCGAGGGCTCATCAGTGATATGTAAAACATCTTTTATTGCAATAATCATGCACTGAATACTTTTTGTCACCCTGGGGTGCAATCTTGCTTCATCAAAGTCGACACTGGAATCAGAGTCCGTGTCGGTATCTGTGTCCCTTATTTGTGAGAAGGGACATTTCTGAGACCCCGACGGGTCCTGTGAGTCGGTGCCATCCGTAGATTGAACACCTGTCGACACCCTGGACTCTGCTTTGTCCAGCCTTTTATGTAGTGAAGCTACACTTGCATTTAACAATATGCCACATATCCATCCAATCCTGAGTCGGCACTGCCGACTGTGACACACCACTCATTTGTTCCACCTCCTCTTTGGATAAGCCTTCCGCTGCAGACATGCCGACACACACGTACCGACACCCCACACACACTTTGGAGAGACAGAGAGAGAGTATGCCAGCACACACCAGCGCCAAACTGACCCAGGAAAACCCAGACAGCGCTTTCATATATATATATATAAATTGATTTCCCCCACTCACTGCGCCAATTATGTGCCCCCCTCTCTTTTTTCAGCCCTCTGAGCTCTTCAGCAGGGGAGAGTCCGGGGAGCCAGCGTTCTCTGCAGCTTCTGTGGAGAAAATGGCGCTGATTAGTGCTGAGGGATCAATCTCCGCCCCCTCTAGCGGCGGCTTCGGTCCCGTTCTGTATCTGAAAATAATGGTGGGGAATCGTTTATTTACTGCCTCAGCAGCCTAATAACATTCTTTTGTGCCAAAACGAGGTTTATTGCTGCCCAGGGTGCCCCCCCTGCGCCCTGCACCCATCAGTGCCATGTGTGTGTGTGTTATGTGGGAGCAATGGCGCGCAACTTACTGCTGCGCGCTTACCTCAGGAAGATCTGAAGTCTTCTGCTGCCTGACGTCTTCTTTCTTTTCTAATACTCACCCGGCTTCTTTTTTCCGGCATCTGTGAAGAGGATGGCGGCGCGGCTCCGGGACGAACCCCAGGGTGAGAACTGTGTTCCGACTCCCTCTGGAGCTAATGGTGTCCAGTAGCCTAAGAAGCAGAGCCCTTAAACTTTTAAGAAGTGGGTCTGCTTCTCTCCCCTCAGTCCCACGATGCAGGGAGTCTGTTGCCAGCAGAGCTCCCTGAAAATAAAAAACCTAACAAAATTATTTTCACAGAAAACTCAGGAGAGCTCCCTGTAATGCACCCTATCTCCTCTGGGCACAAGATCTAACTGAGGTCTGGAGGAGGGGCATAGAGGGAAGAGCCAGTGCACACCATACTAGAAAGTTCTTTTAGGTGACCATGTCTCCTGCGGAGCCCGTATATACCCCATGGTCCTTACGGAGTCCCCAGCATCCTCTAGGACGTAAGAGAAAATAAGATAACCTTATTGTATAAAAATTTTATGTGTGTGTATGTGTACTTGGAGTAGGGAATATAGATTGTAAGCTCTACTGGTGCAGGACTGATTGATGTGAATGACTGAAATATTCTCTGTAAAGCGCTATGGAACGTGTGTGTGTTACATAAATAACCGTTAATAAATAAAATAATAAAAATATGACAATAAAGTGGCTAGCTTCTCTGCCATATGGTCTATGTCCTTCTTTATTGTACTCTTGATTATCAGTGTTTGCTGTTTTTTGCCCCCCCCCCACCCCACATACTTTTATTCTTCAGTACCACCCTCCCCTTATCTTGAGAAATCTGTTGATTTCCCCAAGAAGTAAATAATAATAAACAAAAAAAATATGGTCCTCTGGTTTCTCATTCAGCCATTGTAGAACTTGAGGTGCACTCACTCACATTGGTAGCGACTGTTCTCAAATTTGGGATCATTATCATTGACATCTGCGATACAGATGGTAACTTGGCAGATGCCAATGAGGGGCTCCTGAGCTTGGTCCGTGGCGGTCACGGAAATGGTGTACTCTCTTTGCCTCTCCCTGTCGAAGCTTTGAGCTGTGGTGATGACACCTACACACACACACAGAGAAATGCCCTTTAAGCTGATTCAAGAAGTCACTCTAACAAGACAAACAAGCATAAGTGCAATGCAATCTCTTACTTGTACAAATCACATACAATAAACCGGTTAGAAATCACAACTGATTTTATTGCGCTTGGTATAACCAGGCCATGGGATTATGTACTTTCACTCTTATTGTATATCCCATATTTTTATCATGATCTTATTTTAAAGCACACTTCACTTCTATAAATGTTTTCAACGTCTTTATCTAGATAACGGTTCTTCAGTTTGGAAGTAGCCTGAATATTTTTTAATGTGAATATTGCTATGGCATAAAATGGGTAATGAATACTTTCCTGGTCATAAGTGTTATTTTTAGGACATCTATTTTCCCATACCTGTATTTGCATCAATGTTAAATGCTAGGCTTGTTCCTTCTCTATGCATTATTCCGTACTTCATCTCTCCGTTCAAACCAGTGTCTGCATCAAAGGCTTCTACTTGTAGGACAAAGGTGCCATGAGGCTGGTTCTCCAAAACCCAAGTGTTCTCGCTGTACTGAAGACACTGTAAGTTATACAAATACATCAGGTGCTGAAAGAGGAAACACAATCAAAATGCTCTGTTGGGTGGGAAGCAGGGAAATGGCAGGGAGTGCCATCACGTGGAATGGAATGTGATGGAGGGTCAACAAGAATAATTTCATTGTCACTTACTCTCCTTTATCTAAGTTGCATTTGGCCTGATCCTGAGTCGGACATTGCAGTGCCCGTGTGTGTGTATCTGTTGCCAGTTTTGCGTCTGCAATGTTATGCAGATGCTGCTACAAGTCCTTCCCTGGTGCGCAGCCGCGTGGCTGTGTGCGCGAATGAGACAATCACTTTGTGCATCTTCAGATGCTGAAATATAGCTTAGTGAGTCTGTAGACACAACCAACGGTCGCACCATCGCACCATCAAAACTTTCACCAGCCTTTTGATAGGAGCAGATTCTCCATCAGGATAGGGCCTCCTATGTGAGTGATTAAGCATCTGAGTTCGTAACCACTCCAGCTACATGCCTAAGACACTTCCTTATCATGTCCATAGATGGACCATTTCCATGCGTTTTAATAGCCACCTCCCAGCCACCGCCCATTATAATTCTAAAACATTTCTCATACAGTGTGTCTCAATCACTACTCCACCTCTGTAAGTACACACCCATGGACATAAGCATTGTGCAACTTTATAGAGACTTATACACATGCACAGTTCACTCTGAGAACATCACCATTGCAAATAAGGCCCATTGGGTCATATGTAAAATATGTCTCAGAGTAAAACAATGCATTACTGGAGTTTGGCTCCAGGAATAAAGATTGGGAGTTAAGCGTAGAGACAACACTAAACATCACATCATAATAAGTGTAATGAACTCAGTAATGTTTCTCCATGAGAACAGCAAGCCGCCACCCTCACTCACCTCACTGAAGATGGGCTTGTTGTTATTGACGTCATTGATTCCCACAATCACTTGAGTAAAGCTGCTTAAAGGCAAAGGTCCACCTGAGGAGTTATCATCCAACGCAGAGATATTTAATGTATACTGAGCTTTCGTCAACCTTGGTAGAGGTGTTCTACGAAGTTTTAAGATACCTAGGGATTGTATTAATGAAAAGTATTATAAATATAAATGACATTAATAGTTAGAATCTTTATGTATTTGGGAGTTGTCCTGTTCATTACCTTTCTGGCTGTCCAGCTCAAAATTCCCCTCTTCATTCCCTTCAACAATAAAGTATGACACCCCATCTCCATCAGGATCTCTAGCATGGACTGTTGCCACCAAGGTGTTTGGTCCAGCATCTTCCGACAGGAAAGTGTTATATCTACAAATGATGAATACAACCGTTCCATGGGACTGGCCATTATTTCATGTTTAATGAGCTAGACACTTGTTTCTTTAGGGCCTAGGTATAACAGCCTATGATTTGTGGACACCCTGCGCTATTTGGACAAAGTAGCTGCTGTTTTTAAAGCGGCAACTAGTTTCAAGCCAAAACCAGGTTCAGTTCGCCTTAAAACTAATTGCCACTTTGAATCTAGCACTCCTTTTTCCGGCCGATAGAAATGGCCTATAATGGGATAGCGTGATAATGGCCATGGGTCATCAGGCTGTTTTTATCAGCCAGAAAAGAATTGCACTAATTAAATACCCCTTATAAAGCGCCTTGAGTCCTGTTGGAGAAAGAATGCTATATAAGTAAAATTATTATTAATATATCCACATGGTTTATGTTTATGTGTAAGGCACTTGAAGTGTCAGGGTCCGTCAGTTATATCTGCTATTGAAATGATTTGTAACATAATGGGGGAGATTCAAATGTTTGAAAAGTCAGTTGGGAGCCTGTTTTTTCATATCTAATAGACAGGAAAAAACAGACACCCAACCGACTTTTCAAACATTTGAATCTCCCCCTATGGGCGGTATTCAATTCTTTTCACCCTCTTCCACACCCGTCCTGTTTCTGCTGATGGGCGTGGTATAATTTATTTCAGCTCGCTACCCCTGCGGTAGCGAGGGCACCCTAGCTAAACCTGATTACTATGGGCGCGATATGTGCTTTAACGGGGATCACTTTAGAAAGAAGATTGGGCGTGATATATCATTTGACTACCACCCTATGTTTTCCTATTTGTGTCTAAATCATGTCCAATGATAGTAATGAAGCTGATATGGCCTTGGTGGTCTCATGATTACAAAGTGGACATCAATGTCTTTTTACATAAGGTTAATACAACCATAAGTGAATTTACCCTAGTTATGGGTTTTGGAAGTAATAGTAACGTCCTTACGTAGTTTGTGAGAACACAGGAGCTTCGTCATTGATATTGGCCATGCGTAGGCGCACAGACGCCGTTCCTGTACGAGGGACATTTCCTTTATCCACACCTACTACCACAAACTCATACATGTGGTTGGCTCGCTCATAATCTAGTCGCTGGCTGGAATGAATGACTCCTTGTGATGTGATGGAAAATTCAGAGCTCTGAGTGAAGTAGGAAATCTCTGCGTTGTTTCCGGAGTCACAGTCCTGTGCAGTAACTAATATACAAAACACCATGATTACAAATAGGCATAGACATACACAGAATAACCCCATTTCCCATTTTCCCACAATCCAAAACTATATTGGTAAAATATTCCCTGTAAAGCGCTGCGGAATAGCTGTATGCTCTATACATGATAATAAATATGATTGGTTGTGTGCCTACAAACAATTGTAACCTAACCTAACCTGTATCCTAACCTTGAATGTATTTACAACCCCTCACTATGGGGGAAATTCAGACCTGATCGCTGCTGTGCGTTTTCACACAGCGTGCGATCAGGTCTAAACTGCGCATGCGTATGCACCGCAATGCACAGGCACGTTGCACCGGTTCAAATCGGATCGCAGCTCAGCGATGGGTTTGTGCGAAGGATCCGTTCGCACGGGCGTTCGCAAGGAGATTGACAGGAAGAAGGCGTTTGTGGGTGGCAACTGACCGTTTTCTGGGAGTGTTTGGATAAACGCAGGCGTGTCCAAGCGTTTGCAGGGAGGTTTCCTGATGTCAATTCCGGTCCCGGACAGGCTGAAGCGTTCATAGTGGCTGAGTAAGTCCTGGGCTGCGCAGAGACTGCACAAGATCTGTTTGTACAGCTCTGCTACACATGCGATCGCACACTTGCACAGCCAAAATTCCCTCCCCCTGTAGGTGGCAACTATCTGCTCGCAGCAGTGCAAAAATCGCTTGCTAGTGATCAGGTCTGAATTAGGCCCTGTGTACGTACTTAAAAATAGAGAGTAAGTGCTATATTACAGGGACTGCAATCACTATAAGCGGGTGTATTATGGCTGACCGGCGGTCGCCAACGGGTTCTATTCCCACTCTTTGGGTGTCGTGGACACCCACGCGTGGAAATAGTCCCTGTTGGTCAGCATGCCAACCATCGGGATAGTGAGGGGGCGGGATTTTGGTGGAGGTCATGTGACCGTCATACCACCCCTATAAGCACACGATCTAGGATGGATTTGTAAGACTTTGTAAGAGGAGTAAATCTACAGACAAACAAGACGAGCCTTCCTACCTTGTAACAGGGATGTGCCCACAGGAATATTCTCTAAAATATTGTCTTGGGTGTAAATAGACCTGAGGAACTCGGGAGAGCAGTCATTATCGTCAGTGATGTGAATCAGTACCTGAGATACAGAAATATAACATTAATGTGGGAGATGTATTAAACCTCCGAGAGGAATTAAGTGGAGAGGTTGCCCACAGACTGTTCTAGATAAATGATAGCTAGAAATGTGATTGGTTGCTATAGGCAACATCTCCATTTTCTCTCTCTTGAAGATTTGGGAGACAGGAGCGTTGATTAGTAACAGAATATCATTTCTCTTACGTCCTAGAGGATGCTGAGGTCCACATTAGTACCATGGGGTATAGAAGGGTGCACGAGGAGCCATTGGCACTTTAAGAGTTTGAGAGTGTGGGCTGGCTCCTCCCTCTATGCCCCTCCTACCAGACCCAGTTTAGAAAATGTGCCCGGAGGAGCCGGTCACAGCTAGGGGAGCTCTCCAGAGTTTAGTTTTAGAGTTTATTATTTTACAGGGAGGCTGCTGGCAACAGCCTCACTGCATCGAGGGACTGAGGGGGAGAGCAGTGTCCACACTGCGGGGTCTGAGCCACCGTCTCCTCTGACTGGACACTGAGCTCCAGAGGGGATAGATCGTTCCCTGCCGCAGGGGATCGCTCACCCCAGCAGCATGCCGCCACCCCCTTGCAGAGCTGAAGATTGTGGCGAGTGAGTCACCGACCCCCCTAGCAAGCGGGGGGCCGGTGTGAAGATGGCGGCATCAGGGTAGGAGCGCAGTATTAACTGCACTCCGGAGGCTCAGCGGTACATAGTGCGGCGCTGTGAGGGGCGCCCTGAGCCAGCGCCTATACCCTACACTGGTCATACAGCCTGTCGGGGTACCCAGATCTCAGCCAGCATCAATCCTCAGGCCAGTATAATCCTGTGAAGAGCGGGAAGACAGCGCCATTTTGGGGGCGAGGCTTTTCCTCAGAGCGGACCCAGCAGCGTTTCAGTGACTTTTTCCTGCCTGCACAGCGCTGACAACGAAGAGCAAGTCCCTCCACAGCAACTCCAACTATCTATCACGGTACCAGGGGGTTGTAGAAGGGGGGGGGGGGGGTGGAGGCTGCATAATGACTGTGTAACCTATTAAGGTGCACAGTCAGTACTGATAGGGGGTCTCCCTTTGTATTAAAAGCGCTGTGTGCGAGACTTCCAGTTCCGGCGCCCATGTGAGGAGAAGCTGATTGCTGCAGCTCTCCTGCACCCTCGGTAACCGGAGCACACAGCGGCTTTTCTCCGCGCCTGGCGCACACTACCTGTGGGAAGGTGCTGGGGATTGGATGGAAAGGTTTCTGTCCTCCCCCATGCCCCCTAAAGCCCAGAGATCGAGGTCTGAAAAACGGCCGGGGGAATCCAAGATGGCCGCCGCACCTAACACACAAATGAGTCTGCAGGCTGCTGGCAGCATTAAACAGGCTTCTGCAAAACACATTTCTCCCTCAGGTGAGCCTGACTGTTCCCCTGCCTCTCCAGTGACTTATGCTGATGTAGTGAGAGCTGTTAGGGATGCCATGGAGCCTATCATGGATGCACATGCTGCTAAAATGCAGCAGGCAGTAAAAGATCTAAAATCCCAAATCAAGCAGTTATCTAAGACTGTTCTTACAAATGAACAAAGGCTGGGGGAGACTTTTCAGGATGTTGGGGATCTTAAGCACAGATATGATGAGCTCCAGAAATCTCACTTCCAGCTGCTGAACAAGGTTGACGATCTTGAAAATAGATCGAGGAGATCGAATCTTCGGGTGCTGGGGCTCCCTGAGTCACTGAAAGGTCCTGATTTGACTCTTTTTTTACAAACGTCCCTCCTTGATTTACTGCATATCCAAGATGAACGCACTGGCTTAGTTATTGAGAGAGCCCACAGACTGGGTCCCCCACGTTCTTCACCTAATAGCAGACCACGTGTGGTTATATTTAAATGTCTGAACTTTCTCCATAAGGAGGCAATATGGACGGCATCCAGGAGGCATAAGAATTTACAATGGGAGGGAGCTTGTTTGGCCATTTTCCAGGACTACTCCGCGGAGGTTTCCCGGGCACGTTGGGAATTTACCCCCCTTTGCTCCCGTTTGGTAAAGGCGAATAAAAAATTTGCTCTGCTCTTCCCTGCAAGACTACGCCTGTTTGATGGAAATTCTTTCCAGGACTTTACAAATCTTGCAGATGCAGAGGCTTATGTTTCCGAGGCATCCAAGGCAGATGACGACTCCTCTCAGGCGGATGACACCCTGGATCGAGATGGCTGAGTATTGCTCCTCGACTTCTCTGTTTCCGGTTATGTCTGCCAATTTAATTATTGCTGTAGAATCTGCTGCAGGTGTTTTTTCCCCAAAAAAAGAGACTTTGGTCTTATACAGCGTGCTGAACCTTTTTGCCTTGTTTTATATTTTAGATTTTTCTTATTCATCTGTTGTCTTTTTGTGGCTATGTAATCTTTCTAGAATGCTTATATATGCTTAGCGGAGATATCTCCCCCTTCTTCTTATGTGACAGGCTGCGTTTTTCTTTTTCTGTAACATGCTCTGTGTGCTCTGATACTTTCTTGTTATTTTTCCTATGTATATTTTCATATATTATGTTGCCGAGGGTGGGTAAGGGCACCCCCTCCCTCATTTTTTCCTCAGGTTTTCAAATTCTGGCTGGCTCATTGGCGGTCTATGACGGCCTCTGTGCTTGCTTGAACCGGTTGTTCTTGTTTTCTGAAGTTATGATTGTCCTTAGCAGGACTTTCTTTCACAATGTTAATGTTATATTTTGTGTGTTTTCTATGTCTCTGTCCCTCTTTTCTTCTCCCCCTCCCCTTCTTCTCCCTATGTGTCCACCCCGGTATGTTTTGTATCCGTTTTTCGGCGGCTGTAGATATTATGGTTACTGCGCAGGTTTTCAGGTTTTCCCAGTTCATTTGATGCATGGCTAGTTTGAGTGTCGGCACGTGGAATGTGGGAGGGATCAACTCCCCAGCTAAACGCAGAAAGATTTTGCTCTATCTTCGGAAGGTGGGGATGGATGTTGTTTTCATTCAGGAATCTCACCTTATGCCAAATGAGGTGGTAAAACTGAACACTATGGGTTGGTCTGTGGTAGCCTCTTCCTCCTTCTCTTCTAGGCTAGGGGAGTGATTATTTTAGCACGGCACACGGCCCCTATCTCTGTCCATGCGATTTTAGATGACACTCAGGGTCGGTATGTACTGGCCGATGTCACATTGTATGCATCCAGGTTCCTACTTTGTAATATTTATGCCCCCAATCAGTACTCTAAGCAATTTTATACGAACATGGTCACTAAGCTACTAAGCTACTCTGAAATTCCCATAATCCTGGGTGGAGATTTTAATTTATATTCCTCTCCAACCTTGGATAAATCCCCCCCCCCTCGCGCTCCCCCCTCGTTACCACATATTGGTATCCCATATATTTGCTCGCAGTTGTCCTTAGTGGATGTGTGGCGCGGGTGGTCTTCTGTTTGCCGGCGGTCGGGCTCCCGGCGCTCAGTATACCGGCGCCGGGAGCCCGACAGCCGGCATACCGACACTTATTTTCCCTCATGGGGGTCCACGATCCCCATAGAGGGAGAATAAAATAGTGTGGCGCGCGTAGCGCGCCACCGTGCCCGTAGCGTGGCGAGCGCAGCGAGCCCGCAAGGGGCTCATTTGCGCTCGCCACACTGTCGGTAAGCCGGCGGTCGGCCTCCCGGCGCCGGTATGCTGGTCGCCGGGAGCCCGACCGCCGGCCAGCCGTAGTGAACCCGTGTGGCGCGCATGCTACCTATTAGAAAGAGAATTTACATGCCTCTCAGCTGCGCACCACACGTTCTCGAGGATTGATTATCTGCTGTTATCTGACTCCTTTTTCTCAAAAGTGGCTGACTCTAAAATTGAGGATATCAGTATTTCGGACCATGCTTTATGCTGGATGAAATTGATGCTCCTCTCAGAAAAATCCCCTTTTCGCTCCTGGCACTTCCCCTCTCATTTAAGTGGCTCTCTGAAATTCCGCTCCTCATTAGATGCAGCGTGGCTGGATTATCATACGCACAATGGAGAAACTCTGAGCGATGATCCTGCTCTTTTCTGGCAGGCGTCAAAATCAGTTATTCGGGGGCACATTATGTCCTATAGTAAAAAAAGGGATTTAGATTTAAACTCACAATATTTGGAAGCCCAGGCGGCTCTTACTCACTCTTTTCAGGAATTTAAATCCTCCGCCTCCCCTTCTACTAGGGAACGGTACCTTACACAAAAAACACTGTTTGATACCCTCCTTTCTCAAATGGAAGCTAAATATTCATTTTCAAGAGACTGTGGCATTTACAGATATGGCAACAAGTCTGGCAAACTGTTATGTTATCCCGTTTGTTAAAAGGCAGACACCCTAAAGTGGTCATTCACTCTCTGCTCACCCAAGGTGGGGACAGAGTACGGACCTCGGCCGAGATTGCTGAGGTGCTACAGTCTTTTTATACCACTCTTTATGCACGTCCTGTTATTAACCAGACCCACAAGTCTAGCTTTTGGTCTTCTACTGATCTGCCTCAAATGTCAGAGTCGCACTGTACCTCTCTTTTTGCACCTATCACCACTGAGAAAGTTTCTTTAGCAATAGCTGGACTGAAGACTGGGAAGACTCCGGGCCCTGACGGTTTCGCCAATGACTACTATAAAATTCTATCTACTAGACTGTGCGAACCTCTTTCTGTATTATTTAATTCTTTTATGCAGGGTGCTTCCTTGCCCCAATATTTTAATTCCGCAGTCATAAAGGTTATCCCGAAGCCCGGCCGGGATCCTGAGTCTCCCAGTTCTTATCGTCCGATCTCCCTTCTAAACACGGATTATAAATTGTTCACTAAAATCCTCTCTAATAGACTCAAATTCATAATCCCTGATATAGTTCATACAGACCAGACTGGATTTGTCTGGGGTCGGCAATCAGTGAGCAATATCCGAAAGGTCTTGACTGTTATGCAGGCCTTTCAGCTTTCCAAACCCACTGACACTAATGTATTATTGTCACTTGATGCCGAAAAGGCGTTCGACCTGGTCACCTGGGACCATCTGTATGAAACGCTCCACCGCTTTGGTGCACCTGAGGACTTTGTCTCTCTTATTTCCCGATTATATGAATCTCCCTCCACTCAAGTTTTGGGGAATGGTATCCTCTCATCCCCTTTTCTTATCCAGAGTGGCACACGTCAGGGCTGCCCCTTGTCACCTTTATTATTTGCCTTAGCTTTAGAACCCCTAGCTGTTTCCCTGAGAAATTCTCCCAGATTTAGAGGCATAAAAATAATGGACACCATGGTAAAATTATCACTGTATGCTGACGACATGCTTCTATTTATTTCTCAGCCTGATACGTCTATCCCTGCGATTGTCTCCCTGATTGAACAATTTGGTTCCTTTGCGGGATACAAAATTAATATATCTAAATCCGAGCTTCTCCTCCTTTCAGGAGACTCTTCCCTCTTTCCATTACACCCGGTCCTGTCCTGATTCCCAGTGGCTCGAGATAGTCTTAGATATTTAGGGGTTCAGATCCCTACTTCCCTCCCGGACCTATATGCGGTTAATTTTGGTCCTATTTTATCCAAGGTGTCTAAAATCCTCACAGACTGGGCGTCTCTGCCCTTGTCTCTTATGGGTCGCGCAGAAGTTATTAAATCTGTTGTTTTTCCCAAGATTGCTTATTTTCTTCTTATGCTCCCTATTGCCCTTGTTGAGAAAGATGTCCTTTTTCTTAAACAGTGTTTCACTAGATTTCTATGGGCAGGTAAACGACCAAGAGTCCCCTACGCTAGGTTGCAGCTATTACGTGAAGAGGGAGGTATGGGAATCCCGGATCCTGTCCTATTTAGTAGAGCAGCGATGTAGCGGTATATCACAGACTGGCTTTGGGGCAGATCAGTATTTACGAATTTGCCACTTGAACTGGCCGTATTCCATCCTTTCTCCCCTGCTGCACTCTTACACACCCCAAACTCCCGTCTCCCATCTGAGATAAAACATAATATTTTATTTTGGCATACATATCGAGCATGGCAGGGCACTCACACTAAAGCCCAGAGAAAACCTGACACCTCTCTTCACACTACATTTTGGGGTAACCCATGTTTCCTTCCTGGCCTTGATAACGCACATTTTTTGAGTTGGAGAGAAAAGGGGATCGCAGCTATTAGAGACATATACGACCCAGGAGGCAACGCAGTGCTTTCTTTCTCTGATATCCAGATAAAATTCGGTATTTCCCACCGGGAATTTTTTATGTACTTGCAGGCTAGACACTTTGCTCAATCCCAGTCTCACCCAATGATTTCTGAGGCTACCACAGACCCGCTGCGCACATTAATGGTGCTTACTAAAGATTGTCCTTACCATCTTAGTTACTTCAGAAACACCTTTAGGGTCTCATGTAGAGAGCGGCTCTGGAATTCCGCGTTGTCTTCATGGTCCAGAGATATCCCCAATATGGGATCGTGCGCTGAATTGTTAGATAACATTTTACCCACTTTAAGGTTCTTATACTCTGCCTCTTTGCAAGAGGTTCACTTGAAGACGCTCCAAAGGGCATACATAGCACCCAATCAGAGGGCACACATGGTCCCAGACGACACTGGCTGTTGCATCAAATGTACTGCGCAGAGTGCCACCTTGTACCACAATATGTGGTCTTGCCGGAAAATATCTAAGTTTTGGTACAAGGTGGTCGCTTATCTCAACACAGTATTTAACTTACGGTTAATAAAACGCCCGAAGGCTTGTTTGCTACTTGATTTTAGGGAGTGGTCTCTTGGGCCTGAAGATAGAGATATTGTTCCGGTACTCTCTGTTATCCTGACAATTGCCAAGAAACAAATTCTTAATAATTGGATCAAACCGTCCACCCCTTCTTTGATGGCTGTGAAACACATGACCCTCCGGATTATTTATTTTGAGAGGCGTGCTACTCTTCCTGATATTGAATTGGGGGTCAGGCGGTTTGCCAAGAAGTGGGAGAAGTATATTGATACTCTAGACCCGGTTGTACAGTCGTTCATTTATAAACTTTTTGAGACCACAACGTGGTATCTATATAGACAAACTGATAGGGCCTCTTGACAACCTAGGCCCATGTACTGTTCCTTTGGGACCTCCTGCTGTTTTCTTAGGAAATGCAATTATATTAATTTTAATACCCCATGCTGTATGTTTAGTCTGATGCCATATGGGTACTGAACCTTCTCTTTGGTTAGAATGGCTAACCATGCCTGAATTACTTCTTTAATATTTTTACTTAAGACGTCTTTGGCCGCTACTCATTCATGATATGATTATACTTGTATTGTTTCCCCCATTTGTTTCCCCCCCCCCCTCCTGTCTGTCTTCTTTACTGACCTCTCGGGTATACTGATGTCCTGTGAATCCTCAGGTAGAATTGTATGCTTAGCCTTAGGTATATGGTGATTTCTTACGCTGAGACGCACGTCGGTAATGTCATCATCATTTCCTAGACCTCATGTAGGTTACGATTGTTTATCCTTTACCTCTTACTCGAGCCTACAATTACCGACTATGTATCTGTGATTTCACTGATGTGGCTTAAAAGCACTTTACGATGGATTATTGTAACTATACCGGTTTCTCTCCGGTTTTTGGTATGTCTGTATCATGAAGGTCTTCCCTGTTCTTGTATTTCTATAAAAAATCTAATAAAAATTGTTGAATTAAAAAAAAAAAAAAAGCGCTGTGTGTGCGGGTTGGCTCCAATCTCTGTGTCTCTCTTGCCTTTCTTGGGGGTGGAACTTGGGGGTGGAACTCTGTCTGCCCACCCCTGTGTGTATGTGGAGTGTCTGTGGTCTCCATTAAGCAATGTCCAGGGACTCTGTGTCACATGCTGCAGAGGATATGTTCTCTCAGGATGATCCCATTCCATGTAATCAGGATTGCACTGGTTTAGCACAGATTCCAGCAAGGGAGCCTGAGTGGTTATCCTCTCTCAAATCTATGATTTCTCAGATTACTAATAGGGTTGCACAAAATGAATCTGCAACTCAGGCTTTACAGAACTCTATGGCAGTCTGGCCCAGTTCTGGTACATCAGGGCTCCTCGCTGTATATTCCCATAAACGTGCTCTTGCTCAGATCATGCAGGATGATACCGATACCGACTCTGATACTGATACCGACTCTGATACTGCAGACGGTGACGGGGATGTGTTGCGGGGGGCTACATCACTTGCAAAAGGGGTGCAGTTGATGATAGAGGCTATTAGGGATGTGTTAAATATTGGTGATACAACACCCGAGCAGGTTGAGGTGGCTTACTTCACTGAAAATAAGAAAGCCTCGCTAACCTTCCCTGCGTCAAAGAAATTAAATGCTATATTTGAAAAGGCTTGGGAAAACCCGGATAAAAAATTCCAAATACCTAAAAGGGTTCTGGTAGCGTTTCCTTTCCCGGTAGAGGATAGGAAAAAATGGGAAAACCCGTCTATTGTTGATGCGTCAGACTCTCAAAAAAGGTGGTTTTACCTGTTCCAGGATCTACCGCCTTGAAAGAGCCGGCTGATCGTAAAATTGATAATACGCTCAAATCCATGTACACGGCTTCTGGGGCAATACTACGTCCCAGTGCCAGTGCTTGGATTGCCAAAGCTATAGTAAAGTGGTCAGGCACGTTACTTGAGGATTTGGATACTATGGAGAAATGTGATGTTGAATTGTTTTTACGTAACATTCAGGATTCGGCAGGATTTCTGCTAGAATCCATGAAGGACCTGGGTTCCATGGCTGCGGGGATTTCCTCCATGTCAGTATCAGCTCGTCAAAGGCTGTGGTTGCGCCAGTGGTCTGCCGACGCGGAATCCAGGAGAAGTGTGGAGACCTTACCCTACACAGGTCAGGCTCTCTTTGGGGAAGCATTAGATGCGTGGGTAAGTCACCCTTCCTTCCCTCAGCTACACATGCTCCGAAGAAACCCTTTTCTTCAGTTACGCCACAGTCCTTTCGGTCTAACAAGCCCAGAAAGGCAAAGCCGTCCAACACCTTCTTTCGGGGAGGTCGGCCCAAGTTCAAGAAACCTGCGGCTGCAGGGTCCCAGAAACAGAAACCTGCTTCAAGTACACCAAAGTCCTCCGCATGATGGTGGACTGCACGCCCCGGAGGTGGGGCCGGTGGGAGCGAGACTCAGACATTTCAGTCATGTCTAGGTGTCCTCCGGGCTGGATGTCAGCGTCCGGGGTCGCTGGGGCCGCGGGGCTGGCTTCACAGGTGGCTTGTGGGCAGCAGCAGAGGAGGGCTGCCGCACCCGGTCTGTGGGCAGCGGTAGCTGCGTTGAGGGGGTTCACTCGTGGCGGCGGGACGCCGCTGCAGCGGGTCTCTCTTGCCAGAATGGTTGCTAAGAGACCAGGGGCAGTGAGCTGTGTGGCTATGCAGAGAGGTCTGCATTACTGGGCGCCGCCATGTTGGAGACAAAGTCTGAGGCTTAGTTTTGGCTTCCTGTTTCTTCCAGCCAATCCAGGGAGAGTTCTCCTTATAAAGGGGGGCTGGTTTATGACAGGGAGGCCAGTGTTTCAAGTTACAACCCTGTTGTAGGTGCTTTAGCCCTGTGCTCCCAGGAGTCTTGCCGTATTCTGGTTCCTCCTAACCCTGCTTAGCCGGTTCTCAGTTGCTGCTGTTGTAGCCCTGCCGTTCCTAACCTACTGCTGCCTGTGGAAGCGCTCCTGGAAAACCCGGTCCAGTTAGACCCTTTGGGCACGGACGGCCTCGGTCTTTCTGCCTCGTCTTTTAAGCCACAGTCCGCAGATCTTTGTCTCCAGCCACGTCTTTGAACCACCGTCCACAGTTCCGCTGTTCATTATCTACAACCTCGTCTTTCAAGTCACAGTCCAACGTTCTTTGTCTCCAGCCACGTCTTTGAACCACCGTCCACAGTTCATTATCTACAACCTCGTCTTTCAAGTCACAGTCTACCGTTCTTTGTGGCCATCCACGTCTTTAATCACCATTCACAGTTCCACAGTTCATTATCTACAGTCTCGTCTTTCAAGCCGCAACCCGCAGTTCTTTGTCTACAACTACGTCTTTAAGTCATTGTTCACAAGCCACAGTTCTCTACCTCAGCCTCATTCTCAAGAGCTACAAACTCACTGACTTTTAGCCCCGCCTACGTTCTTCATTGCCCCTTGTCCCATGAGAAGGAACTACATCCAACCCCCTCGTCTTATTCATCTGCAGACAACTACTTCCTTGGGCAAGTCTCAGCTGCCGGATCCTCAAACCTTGCTAGACGTGACGGTAAGCACTGGCCCCATGGATCCGACGGGTGATCAGGCCTCAGGAGGTGATTCAACTGCAGATATCTGGTCTCGCTTGAGTAAGCAGGAGGCCACACAATCTCAAATTGTGCAGTTCATACAGAATATGTCCGAACATCTCGATTCTCTCTGTGTTGCCATGACAGCCCCTCAAGTATCTACGGCTGCTCCCACATTAGCACCTCCGGTCCTGCTTCCGCCTGTACCAGTACCACTTCCACGGTTACATTTGCCATCACCCAGTAAGTTCGATGGGAATCCAAAACAATGCCGCGGGTTTCTTAATCAGTGCGAAATCCAGTTCGAACTACAGTCAGCCAACTTCCCATTAGAACGAACCAAGGTAGCCTGTATAATTTCTTTGCTTACTGGGCAAGCGTTGGAATGGGCTTCACCTTTGTGGGAGAAGACGGATCCCATCCTGTCTAACTATTCAGAGTTCGTAGCCACCTTTTGAAGAATCTTCGGCGAACCGGGCAGGACTTCTGCTGCCTCATTGGAGATCCTGCGCCTGCGTCAGGGCACACGTACGATCAGTCAGTACGTGATCCAGTTTCATACTCTCTCCTCAGAACTGAACTGGAATGAGGAGGCTCTCATTGCAGCTTTCTGGAGCGGTCTCTCCGAAAAGATCAAAGATAACCTAGCAACTCAGGACGTACCGGATAAGTTGGATAAGTTAATTTCCTTCTGTAATAAATTAGACCTGAGGTACAGAGAACGCTGTATGGAGAGATCGCGGTCAGATCGTCCTAAGCCTCAAGTCGTTCTTCCGCCAAGACCATCATCACCAGCTACCGAAAAACCCATGCAGAACAATCGTTCCTGTCTCTCCAACGAAGAACGTCAGAGACGGCGACAAGGGAACCTATGCCTGTATTGTGGTGCATTAGATCATTTTGTTAAATCCTGCAGTCAACGTCCGGGAAACGCCCGCTCCTAGCCTGTGCCGGAGAGGTCAAGCTAGGAGAATTCTTAGAATTACTTGCCAAGAAAGAGTCTGTCTTGTTAACTCACCTGGAGCTCCCTTCTTCTTCTCTTCTCATCCATGCACTACTTGACTCCGGAGCCGCCGAAAGCTTCATTACATCAGCTCTGGTTAAACGATCGGGAATACAAACGGTCCATTTGGATCGTACCATTTCAATTACTGCGGTGGATGGAAGTCATATTCCTGAGGGAATCATATCCTTTCATACTATCCCTCTCAAGATGAAGGTCGGAGTTCTTCATTCGGAAAATATCTCTTTTCTTGTAATTTCTAAAGCCTCTCACGAACTGATCCTAGGATTTCCATGGTTAATAAAACACAATCCCCACATAGACTGGCAAACCATGGATGTTCTCTCTTGGGGACGAAACTGCTTCCAGAACTGTTTGCCCTCAGTAAGACCCCTCGGTTCTTCCAGCCCTTCCAGCCTTCCTGTGGAATACCAGGCCTTTCAAGATGTTTTCAGTAAGCATGGGGCAGACACCTTGCCTCCGCATCGCACTTGGGATTGTCCCATTGATCTGTTACCAGGCAAAACTCCTCCCCGAGGTCGAACCTACCCTCTCTCACTCCCTGAGACACAAGCCATGTCGGAGTATATCCGGGAGAATTTGGATAATAGGTTCATCAGGTCTTCCACCTCTCCGGCCGGGGAGGGGTTTTTCTTTATCAAGAAGAAGGATGGGGGTCTGCGGCCCTGTATTGACTATAGAGGTCTCAACGACATAACAATTAAGAACAGATATCCGTTGCCTCTAATTCCAGAACTATTCGACCGTGTTAAAGGAGCTACTGTTTTCTCAAAATTGGACTTACGGGGGGGGGGGGCTACAATCTTATACGTATTCGCCCAGGTGACGAATGGAAGACGGCATTTAATACCCACGACGGGCATTACGAATACCTGGTAATGCCTTTCGGCCTGTGTAATGCCCCAGCCATCTTTCAAGAATTTGTTAACAAAATTTTCAGAGATCTCGTCTATGACTGCTTCGTGGTATATTTGGATGACATCCTCATCTTTTCTAGGGATCTGAAGACCCATCGAGAACAAGTCAAAGAGGTTATAACTCGTTTACGGAGGAATCAATTATTCTGTAAATTAGAGAAGTGCACCTTCGAAGTACCCACGATTCCATTCCTCGGTTACATCCTCTTGGGACAGAAGTTACAGATGGACCCCGCTAAAGTGCAGGCGATCCAGGATTGGTCGCTTCCAGCTACCCTTAAGGGGGTTCAACGTTTTCTGGGATTCGCTAACTTCTACCGAAGATTTATTCAGAATTATTCTTCTGTCATAGCTCCCATTACCGCACTAACTAGGAAAGGAGCAGATCCTGCCAGTTGGTCTCAGGAGGCTTTAGAAGCCTTTTCATCTTTAAAGAAAGCCTTTGTGACCTTCCCTGTCCTTCGACAACCTGATCTCAGCCGTCCGTTCTTGGTGGAGGTTGATGCCTCCACTGTAGGAGTAGGAGCAATATTGTCCCAGCTCTTCGAGGACAAGAAGGTCCATCCCTGTGCGTTCTTCTCGCGAAGATTTTCTCCCGCTGAACAGAACTACGCTATTGGGGAACAAGAATTACTAGCAATTAAGTTAGCCTTTGAGGAGTGGAGGTATTTGTTGGAGGGAGCTCAGCATCCAATCTCGGTAACCACGGATCACAAGAACATCCTATATCTACAATCAGCTCGATGTTTGAACCCACGCCAAGCAAGATGGGCACTCTTCTTTACCGGTTTTAACTTTAAACTTAGTTACCGACCAGGTTCCCTCAACAAAATGGCAGATGCATTATCTCGTTCCCTAAGTTCTGAAGAACCCTCTGATCGTTCAAAAGAGAAATTTATCTTGGAGTCCACCTCTTTCTCAGCAACTAATACTTCTCCACTTCCTCCTCCTGGAAAAATATTCGTTGCACCAAATCTTCGCAAGAAACTTCTTACATGGGCTCACTCCTCCTCCTTCATGGGCCATGCGGGTGGTCATAAAATGTTCAAATTTATTCAGCGCTCCTACTGGTGGCCTCATCTCAGGACTGACGTTCAGGAATTCGTGGCTGCTTGTCTGAAGTGTGCCCAACATAAAAGTCCCAAAGGTCCTCCAGCTGGGTTACTCCATCCGTTACCTGTACCGCAAAGACCATGGACGCATATTTCTAAGGACTTTATTACTGATTTACCTGTGTCTGGCCGACAAAATACTGTGTGGGTCATAGTTGACCGGTTCTCTAAAATGGCACACTTCGTTCCCCTGGCTAGTCTTCCATCAGCATCCCAGTTGACAAAATTATTCGTAGCAGAGATTTTCCGACTCCATGGTCTACCGCAGGAAATCGTATCTGATAGAGGTCCTCAGTTTGTGGCCAAGTTTTGGAGGTCCCTATGTTCTGCTCTCGGTGTGAAATTAAATTTCTCCTCAGGATATCATCCCCACACAGATGGTCAAACAGAGAGAGTGAACCAGGACCTGGAGACATTTCTGAGTTTATTCATGTCCTCCTCTCAGGACGACTGGCTGGACTTTCTCCCATTTGCAGAATTTGCCCATAACAATCTCTATCATTCTGCTACAAAATCTTCTCCATTCTTCATAAATTATGGTTATCATCCAAAAGTTCCTGATTTCCAACTTCTACCTACGCTCGAGGTTCCTGCCGCAGAATCAGCACTTCGACAGTTTACCGAAACCTGGAGACAAGTTCACAAGGCCCTGCTTAAGACATCAAAGTGGTATAAGACCTATGCGGATCTGAAGCGAAAAGCTGTACCAAGTCTTAAGGTAAGAGATCGGGTTTGGGTTTCCACACGTAACCTAAGGTTGAAGGTCCCTACTAAAAAGTTAGCTCCCAGATTTATTGGGCCCTACCCAATCGAAAAAGTATTAAATCCTGTGGCTTACAAGGTGAAGTTGCCTCCGCATTTAAGAATCCCTAATGCATTTCATATTTCTCTTTTAAAACCATTGGTACTTAATCGATTCAGAGCTGCTCTACCTAAATCTCCCAAGATCCCATCAGCACAAGGAGACGAATTTGATATTCACAAGATCCTCGACTCCCGCAGATGATATGGTCGCCTCCAGTACCTTGTTGATTGGAAAGGATATGGACCTGAGGAAAGGTCTTGTGTAGGAGCAGAAGATGTCCATGCTCCAAGACTTCTTCGGACATTTCATGCCAAGTTTCCAGCTAAACCATATAGGTGTCCGGAGTCCACCCTCAAAGGGGGGGTACTGTCAGCGTCCGGGGTCTTACCGGTATGCTGGGGCCGCGGGGCTGGCTTCACAGGTGGCTTGTGGGCAGCAGCGGAGGAGGGCTGCCGCACCGGGTCCGTGGGCAGCGGTAGCTGTGGTGAGGGGGTTCACTCGTGGTGGCGGGACGCCGCTGCAGCGGGTCTCTCTTGCCAGAATGGATGCTAAGAGACCAGGGGCAGTGAGCTGTGTGGCTATGCAGAGAGGTCTGCATTACTGGGTGCCGACCATGTTGGAGACAAAGTCTGAGGCTTAGTTTTGGCTTCCTGTTTCTTCCAGCCAATCCAGGGAGAGTTCTCCTTATAAAGGGGGGCTGGTTTATGACAGGGAGGCCAGTGCTTCAAGTTACAGCCCTGTTGTAGGTGCTTTAGCCCTGTGCTCCCAGGATTCTTGCCGTATTCTGGTTCCTCCTAACCCTGCTTTCAGTTACTGCTGCAGCCCTGCCGTTCCTAACCTACTGCTGCCTGTGGAAGCGCTCCTGGAAAACCCGGTCCAGTTAGACCCTTTGGGCATGGACGGCCTCTGTCTTTCTGCCTCGTCTTTCAAGCCACAGTCCGCAGATCTTTGTCTCCAGCCACGTCTTTAAACCACCGTCCACAGTTCCGCTGTTCATTATCTACAACCTCGTCTTTCAAGTCACAGTCCACCGTTCTTTGTCTCCAGCCACGTCTTTAATCACCATTCACAGTTCCACAGTTCATTATCTACAGTCTCGTCTTTCAAGCCGCAACCCGCAGTTCTTTGTCTACAACTACGTCTTTAAGTCATCGTTCACAAGCCACAGTTCTCTACCTCAGCCTCATTCTCAAGAACTACAAACTCACTGACTCTTAGCCCCGCCTACGTTCTTCATTGCCCCTTGTCCCATGAGAAGGAATTACATCCAACCCCCTCGTCTTATTCATCTGCGGACAACTACTTCCTTAGGCAAGTCTCAGCTGCCGGATCCTCAAACCTTGCTAGACGTGACACTGGACCCCTGGGTGCAAGATATTGTGTCCCAGGGGTACAGGTTGGAATTTCAAAATCTCCCTCCTCACCGATTTTTCAGATCAGGCTTGCCAGCTCTGCTGGCAGACAGGACTGTCCTGCAAGAAGCCGTCCAGAAGTTGGTGGAGGCACAGGTTATTGTGCCAGTACCACCCCACATGCAGAACAAGGGTTACTATTCAAACCTTTTCGTGGTACCGAAACCGGATGGTTCGGTTAGGCCCATTCTGAACTTAAAAATCACTAAACCCCTTTCTGAGGGAGTTCAAGTTCAAAATGGAGTCCCTAAGGGCGGTGATGTCAGGTCTGGAGGAGGGCCAATTCCTAGTATCCCTGGATATCAAGGATGCGTACCTCCACATTCCGGTTTGGCTGCCGCATCAGGCTTATCTGCGTTTTGCACTGTTGGACTGTCACTTTCAGTTCCAGGACCTCCCATTCTGTCTCTCCACAGCACCGAGGGTGTTCACCAAGGTGATGGCGGAAATGATGATTCTCCTCCGCAGACAGGGGGTGAACATAATTCTGTATCTGGACGATCTCCTGATAAAGGATAACACTCACGACTCAGCTTCTCAGAAAACATGGTTGGATCCTGAATCTTCCAAAGTCACATTTGGTACCAACCAGAAGATTGTCCTTTCTGGGAATGATAATCGACATGGAAGTGCAGAGGGTGTTTCTCCCAGCGGAAAAGGCGCTGGTGATTCAAACGATGGTCCGGGATGTCTTGAAGCCAGCCCGGGTGTCAATTCATCAGTGCATTCACCTTCTAGAGAAGATGGTGGCCTCGTACGAGGCTCTGCAGTACGGGAGGTTTCACGCTCGGTCCTTCCAACTGGATCTCCTAGACAAGTGATCGGGATCCCATCTACACATGCACCAGAGAATTTGTCTGTCACCAAAGGCCAGGATTTCACTCCTCTGGTGGCTGCAATTACCTCACCTACTGGAGGGCCGCAGGTTCGGGATTCAGGACTGGATCCTTCTAACCACGGATGCAAGTCTCCGGGGCTGGGGTGCAGTCACTCAAGGGGAAACCTTCCAAGGAAGGTGGTCAAGTCTGTAAGCCGGCCTGCCGATAAACATTCTGGAACTAAGAGCCATCTACAACGATCTCCTCCAAGCGGCCCATCTTCTGAGAAATCAGGCCATTCAAGTGGTCGGACAATGTGACAACAGTGGCTTACATAAACCGACAGGGCGGAACGAAGAGCAGAGCTGCGATAGCAGAGGTAACAAGAATCATCGTCTAGGCAGAAAAGCACGCGTTGGCGCTGTCAGCAATCTTCATTCCGGGAGTAGACAACTGGGAAGCGGACTTCCTCAGCAGACACAATCTCCATCCAGGGGAGTGGGCTCTCCATCTGGAGGTGTTCAAGGAGGTAACATATCTTTGGGGCGTATCCCAGATCGACATGTTGGCCTCTCGTCTCAACAAGAAGCTTCAGCGGTATTGTTCCAGGTCAACGGACCCGCAAGCAGTGGCGGTGGACGCCCTAGTGACTCCGTGGGTGTTCCAGTCGGTGTATGTGTTTCCTCCACTTCCACTCATCCCAAGAGTTCTAAAGCTCAAAAGGAGAACAAAGGTTCAAGCGATCCTCATTGCTCCAGACTGGCCAAGAAGGGCTTGGTTCGTGGATCTTCTGGATCTACTGCAAGAAGAGCCGAGGCCTCTTCCTCTTCGGGAGGATCTGCTGCAGCAGGGGCCGTTCGTCTATCAAGACTTACCGTGGCTACGTTTGACGGCATGGAGGTTGAACACATGATACTAGCTCGGAAGGGCATTCCGAACAAGATTATTCCTACCCTGATACAGGCTATGAAAGGAGTAACGTCTAAACATTACCATCGAATTTGGAAAAAATATGTATCTTGGTGTGAGTCTAAGAAATTTCCTGCGGCGGAGTTTCAACTGGGACGTTTTCTCCTCTTCTTACAAGCTGGTGTGGATATGGGCCTTAAGTAGGAGTCTGTGAAGGTCCAGATTTCGGCCCTATCCGTTCTCTTCCAAAAACAATTGGCTGCCCTCCCTGAGGTTCAGACCTTTTTGAAGGGAGTTCTGCACATCCAACCTCCCTTTGTACCGCCTATGGCGCCTTAGGACCTTAACGTGGTGTTGCAGTTCCTCCAATCGGACTGGTTCGAGCCTCTACAGGAGGTTGAAGTCAAATTTCTTACGTGGAAAGCTGTCACTTTGTTGGCTTTAGCTTCTGCTAGACGGGTGTCGGAGTTGGGGGCTTTGTCCTGTAAAAGCCCATACTTGATCTTCCACGAAGATAGAGCTGAACTCCGGACACGTCAGCAGTTTCTTCTGAAGGTTGTGTCGGCGTTTCATATCAACCAACCTATTGTGGTGCCAGTGGCTACTGACTCCTCAATTTCATCGAAGTCCTTGGATGTTGTAAGGGCTCCGAAAATATATGTGAAGAGGACTGCTCATCACAGGAAATCGGACTCTCTGTTTGCCCTGTACGATCCCAAGAAAATTGAATGTCCTGCTTCTAAGCAGATGATCTCTCGCTGGATCAGGTTCACTATCCAGCATGCATATTCTACGGCAGAGGGGGTCTCGGCGTTTCAACTTTGCTGAGCAGCAACTTGGTCTGGGTCGAACACGTTTGCTAAGTTCTACAAGCTCGATACTTTGGCCTCTGATGATCTGAAGTTCAGTCAATCAGTTCTGCAGGAGCCTCCGCGCTCTCCCTCCCGTTCTGGAAGCTTTGGTACATCCCCATGGTACTAATGTGGACCCCTGCATCCTCTAGGACGTAAGAGAAAATAGGATTTTGGTTACCTACCAGTAAATCCTTTTCTCGTAGTCCGTAGAGGATGCTGGGTGCCCGCCCAGCTCTTCGTTTTCCTGCTATCGTTATTTGGTTCAGTACAACTTCGTTTTAGTTGAGTACTGCATTGTTTCTTGGTAAGTAATGTTTCAGCGGTTGCTGAGTTTTCAAGCTAAGTTGGCTTGATGTGCCTGGTATGTGTGAGCGGGTATGAATCTCGCCACTATCTGTTAAATCCTTCTCTCGAAGATGTCTGTCTCCTCGGGCACAGTTTCTAGACTGAGTCTGGTAGGAGGGGCATAGAGGGAGCAGCCAGCCCACACTCAAACTCTTAAAGTGCCAATGGCTCCTGGTGGACCCGTCTATACCCCATGGTACTAATGTGGACCCCAGCATCCTCTACGGACTACGAGAAAAGGATTTACCGGTAGGTAACCAAAATCCTATTTTTTTATATTCAAAAAAGTGGTAAAATTGTAACTGAATGACACGACACAGTATGACAGTTACGTGATGCGGCCCACGTCCCGGTGGTGTAGATGCTGGTAGTTAGGTAACACCATTTGGAAGCTCAGCCCTAGCCACCACCCCCTGTGTTTAGCAGTAGCCGCCACCACCCACTATCTCAGCCCTAGCCGCCACCCCAGGCGGGTTAGAAGTGGGGTAGAGGGCATTTGAAAATCGTGATTCCGCAGTTGGTCATGTGACCGCCGGCATCCCAACGACCAGCATTCTTTATTACTACCCGACATTTAATTATCGAATATGCATGAATATATGCTTACTACAACAGCTCTTCTGAAAAGAACTGTCCCTTGCAAAGAGAGGACCAGGGCCAAGGCAGGGTACTTTTAGGGGGTGTTGCCTAATTGCAGAAGGTGTGGCCACATTCCCCTTAGAAAAAAAAAGTTATGTGCTGTTGCGCGCTAAACACGGGGAGCATTATAAGCACCCAGGCACGGGCAAATCCAGGGGTGGGGTTAGTGTGGTCGCCACACACAACCGCATAGGCAGAGTAGACTTCTGCTTCTGCTCAGCAGCCTCCCTGTTCACACTGGACTGCTGCTGCTTACGAGTAAGAGGGGGGCAAGGGGTCCAGGCCCTTCCAACCGGAAGCCCAGGAGAGGATCTACGGGTTTATGACCTGGGAGTCTTATTGCCCATGCGTGGCCATCAGCTGCGCAATCATCAGGTGATAGAGAGGGTCTTGTGGATTCCTCTCAGGAGGGATTCTTGCAAAATGAAGCCCATAGGGTTCCACAGGCAATGCCATCTGTAGATTGTGCAGAAGTACCGGAATGTTTAGCTTTCCTGAGTTTGCCGCTTATGAGTACATTGCCATCCCATGAAATTCTATGGGGACTGCTGTGCTGCAGACCCATTATAACACATCCAGCAGGTTTCTGAGGTTTGATAGCATTATTAACTTTGATACATCCCACCCCAAATCCTTTACTTGGAGTGTTCTGAATGTATGTGTAAGTGAATCTCTCTTACCATATATATGTACACACACTAAACTTTTGTCCAGTGGCGGATTTCCCACTAGGCACGTGCCTAGGGGCGGCACTTGCTGGGGGCGGCACACCAGGCTGATTAGGGTCAGGTGATTCTTTTTTTTCATCTTTATGACTTATTTTTATTATAATTTATTTAGAAAATGACTGGGGTGGGACGATGGGCAGCAAATTGTGGTCCAGGAGTAGGTAGTAGAATGAGGCTGGGGCTGCTTTTGTGGTCTCCAGGCATCCCTACTGGTACCCGAAATGAAGGGGGCAATGACGTGATTTGGGGAGGGAGGGGGACAATAATGTGCCTAGGGGCAGCCTGACCCCTAAATCCACCCGTGCTTTTGTCCTTAATCCATCCCGAGGGTCACAGGTTAGTAAAATGTGGAACATATTGGGCTCTGAAAGGCCACTAAACTGGTTACAGTATAGTACATTTTTCCCTATAAATAAAAGGTAATGTTAATAATATTGCGGAAATACTGTATACAGTGAAGATGAGATGAGTGTTTAATCGTTATTACAGCAGGAATTGGGCAGGGATTGATGTGACTGATGAGACTTTATGTACAGAGCAGAATAGGTTTTTATTAAAGAACAATATTAATTTGTGACATTTGTAATCTTTAAATGTTTTCAACTGTTGTTGGTTCATTATTGTAATTTATGTGAAACACTAGATATGATTGAGCAGGCTATTAGTGAATTATTTTTGATCCTGTTACCCAGTGGGAGCAGAGTTGGCGGGGAGGGGAGGCTTCCTGGAGAGCTGGGTCTCTTCATCCTATAAGTTTCTTGCACAGAAAATAGGGTTCCTGAATTTTATTTCCTTGTCTCAGTTACTATTAATGCCCATTTAGCGGTGGGCCCGGTACCTCAGTGACACTGCTGAATCCGCTCTCCGCCTCCAGGGCTTTCACCAGCAAGTGGTACAGATGATGTTCACTCTCGTAATCCACAGCGTGCGTCAGGCTCAGCTCTCCGCATTTCTGGCTAATAGTGAACAGGCCGCTTGGATTCATCAGCAAGGTATAGATGAGGGGTTTTCCTTGGAAGGATATAGCTTCCACAACTGCTATCCTACAGGGCAAAGGGAGAACAGTCTGAATGAAAGGTTTGATTACATCACTGTGTTAACAACTCCTCTTTCGCCACACAATACTAGAATGCCTGCTGAATCTGTCTCCGCTATATGCATAGAACCCCCATGACAACGAAAGAGGGAGGCAATAGATTACACAGGTAGCGATACGCAAGCTCAAACTAGCTATTTATTATACAAAGGGTTGTGAAAAAATGTCATAGTTTACGGTATTTAACTATTTGTTCCTTTTTTTAAAGTGTAATAAATGGTAATATTGGGCCTGATATAGAGGTGCATGCAATGTTGCTGTTGGATACAGTGGAGCAATTTTGGCACTGAGCATGAGCCAAAGCCGCATTGCGCACGCACAGCAAATGATTAGTATTGCGGACGCACAGAGGATTTCTTTGTAAAGTGAGTGACAGGCAGTCAGTGTCTGGTGGAGGTAACAGGGGGATGGCTAGAAACATGCAGGTGTGTCAGGAGCGTTTGCTGGGAGTTCTCTAGTCAGCCACTGCCAATTCATTCAATGAACCTTAGGAGAGCCTCTCTGTATGAGACAGCATAGGGTGAACCATAGTTGCCTACCCTCCCTCATTCTGCAGGAGACTCCCTGAAATAGCAGCAATCTCCCTCACTCCCTGAATAGTCCGGCAATCTCCCTGATTGTAGCTTACCCCCATTATGCAGCTGTTACATTCTTCGGGGGGAAATAAATCAGAGATACATACATTCAAATGGGATCATCAGTGCCATTTCCCTGCATTGGGTATAAGGCACAATGATCCCTATGGCTACATACATTTTAAATAAGGTTTCTCATGGCCACTTACAGTATATGGAACCTCTTGTAAAGCACAATACACGAACAAATCCTGAAAAATATCAGTGTCTTTTCATCAAAAAGTAGATCTTACTAACGCTGGGGCTCATTTAAATTTGGATGTAAGTCATTTTTATGACACGGCTCTCCGGTGTAGCGGTACGTGACCGCGCTGAGAGGTGTCACTTTCACATCTCCCTGAAATGCTTTTTCAAAAGTAGGCAAGTATGGGGAGAACGAAATCACAGCTGCGCATGCACTGCGGGCACCTCTGTATCCGGCCCAGTGTCTCAACATCTGAGTATTACAGGATGAGTGCAAACAGTCACAGAAGGGCTGTAGCAGGTCACATCCACGGCATGCTCCCAGATCATGTACATTCCCTAAGTCACAAACACAGGCCGGGTCAGGAGCAGGCAGGTAGCTGAGTACAGACACAACTTAAGCCTACACCTTCTGTTACATGTTGCACATTTTTGATAAATAAAGGGTCTATTTATTCAGCTGCATTCAGCCAAACTGGCTCTCGCAGGTATTCAGACCATTCTATCAATCTGAGTTTTCTCCAGCCTTATCCTATTTAAGCCCTTACTTATCAACGGGGGTCATTCCGAGTTGTTCGCTCGTTGCCGATTTTCGCTATGCTGCGATTTGTTGCAAAATGCGCATGCGCAAGGCACGCAGGGTGCATGCGCTTAGTTATTTAACAAAAAAACTTAGTAGATTTGCTGTGGATCCTGCGGCGCTTTTCAGTCGCTATGCTGATCGGTGTGTGACTGACAGGAAAGGGGCGTTTCTGGGTGGTAACTGAGCGTTTTCCGGGAGTGTGCTAAAAAACGCAGGCGTGTCAGGGCGTTTTTGTGACGTCAAACCAGGAACTAAACGGACTGAGGTGATCGCAATCTAGGAGTAGGTCTGGAGCTACTCAGAAACTGCAAGGAAATGTTTAATAGCAATTGTGCTAATCTTTCGTTCGCTATTCTGCTAAGCTAAAATACACTCCCAGAGGGCGGCGGCCTAGCGTGTGCAATGCTGCTAAAAGCAGCTAGCGAGCGAACAACTCGGAATGAGGGCCCATGTTTCCATGAACTACTATGGGGCTGCGATTCATCAAGTGCCGGAGAGGATCCCCCACTGGGTAAAAGCGTTATGTATGTAGTCTATCTATACATACTATACTTGACAGTGGCACCAGCATTAGGTTGCCGGCTAATGGAGAATTTGTATAGGTGAGAGGTGGCTTTTCCCCATTAATAAATCAGACCCCATAGCTGAAATGCTTGGAGAATGTGGCAGTAACAGACAGGTGGCACACAACATCAATATCTATTCCAGCAAAGAGGAATATTAAGAGGTCTTAATGCCACTTCGCTTTTTGCCAGTGGTATAATGTGGATGTTACACTAATAGTATCTTTTGAATCACTTAACTAGTCACTAAACATCTGTGTTGTTGGAATATGTGATGTGTGTTGGTGGTGGTGGGATGCAGGTTATAACAGCAACACCAGGGGAGACCAATTGCATTGAAGAGCACAAGGTCTTAATCAGATGTTTGGGTTATTTGAATTGCAGCAGAAGTAGTTTGTACAGCTGTGCTCACATTTATACAATGCAGGTATTCTGGATGAAGCAGAGCAAAACATACAAAGGAACAGCCAGTCATGTATGTGGGTGGCGGTGATGTAATACAGCGGTATATCCTTACATCTTCACTCGGTCTCTCCCAGTGGACCTCTTCCCCCTCCCATGTGAATGGGAGCTCACTGGATCTGGTCTTCACTCACCGCTGTGATATTTCTGATTTCTCCAACTCTCCATTTCCCCCCTCAGACCACCACCTACTCTCCTTTAACTTATCTCTCTCTGCTACTCCATCTCTACCTCCTAAGGCTGCCTTCCATACACTGTCAACGGGAGCCGTGTCGCATCAACACGGCTTCCGTTTACACTGCACAGCTTACCGGGTTGAACTCGTGTTCAACCCGGCAAGCTACCCGGGTAGGATTCCCGGATCAATTTGCAGGGGGGGCCGTTTCCACTAGAAAAAAACACGGGTAAATGCGCCCCCCCCGTGCATTTACCTGTGTTTTTAGAGCTAGTGGAAAAGGGGTATAAGCGGTCACACTTAAAGAACCTCATATACTCCCAGTCTTGCAACCCCCGGCGCCTCTTTGCCACTCTCATCTTCCCCCTCTGCCTACCCTCACCTCGTCTCCCCCCCTCACTCTCTGCTCTTGACTTTGCCGCTTACTTCACATCCAAAATTGACTCCATACGTCAGGACATCACATCCCACCAAAAAAACAGCAACCAGCCACCTCCTATTCCTTACCACCCCTCTCCTTCCCTCTTACCAACTCTTACATCTTTCTCCCATGTATCTGGTGAGGAAGTCATGGCCCTCATTCGTTCCTCACCCCCCTCCTCCTCCCCACTTGACCCTATCCCCTCCCGCCTCCTCCCCTACCTCTTTCTCTCTGCCTTCTCCCATCTTGCCCACCTCCTCAATATCTCCCTCTCATCAGGCACTGTCCCCTCTTCCTTCAAGCATGCACTCGTCTCCCCTATCCTTAAAAAACCTGCCCTTGATCCAAACACTCTCTCCAACTATTGACCCATCTCTCTACTTCCTTTTGCCTCCAAACTCCTTGAGCGTATTGTCTATAACCGCCTGACTGCCTTTCTTTCCTCCCACTCACTACTTGACCCATTCCAGTCTGGCTTCCGTCCTCTCCACTCCACTGAAACTGCCCTCACAAAAGTCTGCAATGATCTCCTATCTGCTAAATCCAAGGGTCACTACTCTTTGCTTATTCTTCATGACCTCTCTGCTTCTTTTGACACTGTGGACCACCCTCTCCTTCTGCAAATCCTTCACTCCCTTGGTCAGCGTGATACTGCCCTCTCCTGGCTGTCATCCTACCTCTCTGAAAATTCTCTGGTCTGATGAGACCAGGCGTCATGTTTGGAGGAAACCAGGCACCGCACATCACCAGGCCAATACCATCCCTACAGTGAAGCATGGTGGTTGCAGCATCATGCTGTGGGGATGTTTTTCAGCCGCAGCAACTGGGAGACTAGTCAGGATAGAGGGAAAGATGAATGCAGCAATATACAGAGACATCCTGGGAGGCTTTTTGTTTTGATATTCTGATGGATAGGAGTTTTTTTATATTTTCATTTATAGTATGTCACCTATGCCCCATTATAAATCTGGTTCTCTCATGTGTACACCCGAATGGCGCCTTCGGGTGGCAATTAAGTTATCAGTGTTTGATTTGGGGTATTCTGTATGTCATTGTTTTTAATATATCCTGCTATTTTTCCATTTCTCATGTCCTATGGCTTGGTGGCTGATCTTTATTTTGTCATTTATACACTATTTATGCTCTCCTGTATTATTCCTCATGTTTGTCTTACCAATCATATGCCTCTTTAACGTCTGTGTATAACTTTTTAAATTTCCAATAAAAATTACACAATTAAAAAAAAAAAATACAGAGACATCCTGGATGAAAACCTGCTCTAGAGCGCCCTTGACCTCAGACTGGCGTGACGGTTCATCTTTCAGCAGGACAACGACCCTAAGCACACAACCAAGATATTAAAGGAGTGGCTTCAGGACAACTCTGTGAATGTCCTTGAGAGGCCCAGCCAAAGCCCAGACTTGAATCCGATTGAACATCTCTGGAGAGATCTGAAAATGGCTGTGCACCAACGCTTACCATCCAACCTGATGGAGCTTGAGAGGTGCTGCAAAGAGGAATGGGCGAAACTGCCCAAAGATAGGTGTGCCAAGCTTGTGGCATCATATTCAAAAAGACTTGAGGCTGTAATTGCTTCCAAAGGTGCATCAACAAAGTACTGAGCAAAGGCTGTGAATACTTATGTACATGTAATTTCTTAGTTTTTTATTTTTATTAAATTTGCAAAACTTGCAAAAAAACTTTTTTCATGTTGTCATTATGGGGTATTGGGGGTCATTCTGAGTTGATAGCGCGCTAGCAGTTTTAGCAGCCGTGCAAACGCATTGTCGCCGCCTATTGGGGAGTGTATTTTCGCTTTGCAGAAGTGCGAACGCTTGTGCAGCAGAGCGCCTGCAAAAACATTTTGTGCAAAACAAGACCAGCCCTAAACTTACTTTTCGTGTGTGTTGATTCTAACGTTGGAGGGTTGGCTTTTGACGTCGCACACCCGCCCAGCATTGGCCCAGCCATGCCTGCGTTTTCTCCGGCACGCCTACGTTCCTGAAAACGGTCAGTTGACACCCAGAAACACCCTCTTTCTGTCAATCACCTTACGGCCGGCTGTGCGATTGGAATCGTCGCTAGAACCAGTGCAAAACCACAATGGACTTTGTACCCGTACGACGCGCGTGCGCATTGCGGTGCCTACGCATGCGCAGATTAGCCATTTTTTCCACAGATCGCTGCACAACGAACAACGGCAGCTAGCGATCAACTCTAATGACCCCCATTGTGTGTAGAATTTTGAGGGAAAATATTAATGTATTCCATTTTGGAATAAGGCTGTAATATAACAAAATGTGGAAAAATTGAAGCGCTGTGAATACTTTCCGGATGCACTGTATATAAGAGCTTTACAGGGCTGAGCACCCCCCCCCCCCCAATCTGATGCCCTTGTCCAGTGGGTGCAGGAGCTGGACTGTGCATGCGCACACTGATTGACAGGCAAAGGCGTTTGCAGGGCAGGCGGGGGTGTTTACAATGGCATTGGCGGGGCGCAGTCCGGACAACGCAGGCATGTCCGGTCCATTTGCAGTCCAGGCCGCGGCAGCTGCGTGACATGACACGCAGCCGCTGAGACCCAAAACATGGCTAGGCTGCGTAAGGCAGGGGGCAACCCTTAAGATGCGAGCGCATCGCTGTATAGGGCCCTATATGCAAATCAATATACTGTAGAATTGGCCACAGAGTGTTCTATAGTGTAAGAAGTCCTGCACACACTGCAGTCAGTCCAGAAGTGCCATTAGTTACCCCACATTTACTATTACTAGGGCACAGTGGTCGTTGCATGCCCTATTTTATGCTGGCACGTGAGAGGTTATTTACAGTACAATGATGTGAAAGATCACAGAGCAATATTTTGAATTCTGTTCATAGTACTAGTATCTGTAGCAGTACATGTAGTAGAACCTGTAGCAGTACCTGTAGCATCGCCTGTAGCAGTACCTGTAGCATTGTTTGTAGCAAAACCTGTTGCAGTGCCTGTAACATTGCCTGTAGCAGTACCTATAGCATTGCCTGTAGCAGAACCTGTAACATTGCCTGTAGCATTACCTGTAGCAGTACCTGTAGTATTGCCTGTAGCAGTTCCTGTAGCAGAATCTGTTGCAGTACCTGTAGCATTACCTGTGGCAGTACCTGTAGCAGTACCTGTAGTATTGCCTGTAGCAGTTCCTGTAGCAGAATCTGTTGCAGTACCTGTAGCAGTACATGCAGCAGTACCTGTAGCACTGCCTGTAGCAGAACCTGTAGAAGTACTTGTAACATTGTCTGTAGCAGTACATGTATCAGTACCTGTAGCATTACCTGTATCAGTACCTGTAGCACTGCCAGTAGCAGAACCTGTAACATTGCCTGTAGCAGTACCTGTAGCATTGCCTGTAGCAGTACCTGTAACATTGCCTGTAGCAGTGCATGTAGCATTACCTGTAGCAGTACCTGTAGCATTGCCTGTAGCAGTACCTGTAACATTGCCTGTAGCAGTACATGTAGCAGTACCTGTAACATTGCCTGTAGCAGAACCTGTAGCATTGCCTGTAGCAGTACCTGTAGCATTGCCTGTAGCAGTACCTGTAACATTGCCTGTAGCAGTACATGTAGCATTACCTGTAGCATTGCCTGTAGCAGAACCTGTAGCATTGCCTGTAGCAGAACCTGTAACATTGCCTGTAGCAGTATCTGTAGCATTGCCTGTAGCTTTGCCTGTAGCAGTACCTGTAGCATTGCCTGTAGCAGTACCTGTAACATTGCCTGTAGCAGTACATGTAGCATTACCTGTAGCATTGCCTGTAGCAGAACCTGTAGCATTGCCTGTAGCAGAACCTGTAACATTGCCTGTAGCAGTATCTGTAGCAGTACCTGTAGCTTTGCCTGTAGCAGTACCTGTAGCATTACCTGTAGCAGAACCTGTAACATTGCCTGTAGCAGTATCTGTAGCAGTACCTGTAGCTTTGCCTGTAGCAGTACCTGTAGCATTACCTGTAGCAGAACCTGTAACATTGCCTGTAGCAGTATCTGTAGCAGTACCTGTAGCTTTGCCTGTAGCAGTACCTGTAGCATTGCCTGTAGCAGAACCTGTAGCATTGCCTGTAGCATTGTGTCAAAGTCGAAAATATTATACCCACATGCAACACTTGCAAACACCACACAGAGTGGCCTCTGTGCGTGTGCTTGTTCTGCCGTGTGGGCGCATACCCGCACGTTGCGTACACTGGCTCACGAAGCCCTGCGAATTAGCGCGTGGTATGAGTAAATACGGTCGCATACGCTTTTGCATGGAAAAGCCACAAAGACATATCTGATATTTAATCCACATAGTGCAAAATTTACACATAGGGGTATATTTACTAAGCTCCCGATTTTGACCGATTTGGTGTTTTTTTGTTCAAAGTGTCATCTCGGGAATTACTAAACTCAAATCTCGGCAGTGATGAGGGCATTCGTATTTTTTTGGAAGTCCAAGAAAAAAAATACGAATGAATACACCATCGGTCAAATATGACTGTTTTTTGATACAACTCGGTAATTTACTAAAAAGTGTATTTCACGAACACTGCCGGCAATAGCCAAACACTGCCGTGAAAAAATACAAATCGTAAAAAAAAGCAGATTTAAAACAGACCTGCTTTTTTTTACCGTGTTCTGATAGGTATGCACGGATCCATGAGATCCGTGCATGTTTATCAGTGGGAAGGGGTGGGAAAGTGTTAAATTTTCTGGAAAAAAATGTGCGGGGTCCCCCCTCCTAAGCAAAACCATCCTCGGGCTCTTTGAGACGGTCCTGGTTGAAAAATTCTGGAAAAAAAAAATGTCAGGGGTTCCCCCATATTTCATCAACCAGCACCGGGCTCTGCGCCTGGTCCTGGTTCCAAAAATACGGGGGACAAAAAGCGTAGGGGTCCCCCGTATTTTTGAAACCAGCACCGGGCTCCACTAGCCAGGTACATAATGCCACAGCCAGGGGACACTTTTATACTGGTCCCTGCGGCCCTGGCATTACATACCCAACTAGTCACCCCTGGCCGGGATACCCTGGAGGAGTGGGAACCCCTTAAATCAAGGGGTCCCCCCTCCAGCCACCCAAGGGCCAGGGGTGAAGCCCGAGGCTGTCCCCCCCATCCAAGGGCGGCGGATGGGGGGCTGATAGCCTTGTGTAAAAACTGTGAATATTGTTTTTAGTAGCAGTACTACAAGTACCAGCAAGCCTCCCCGCAAGCTGGTACTTGGAGAACCACAAGTACCAGCATGCGGTGGAAAACCGGGCCCGCTGGTACCTGTAGTACTACTACTAAAAAAATACCCCCAAAAAAACAGCACACACACACCGTGACAGTATAAGTTTATTACATACATGCACACCTCCAAACATACATACTTACCTATGTTCACACGTGGCTCGGTCCTCTTCTCCATGTAGAATCCTAGGGGTACCTGTGAAAAAAATTATACTCACATAATCCAGTGTAGAATCAGACCATTGTATAATCCACGTACTTGGCAAAACAAAAAAACTGAAACCCGACCACGCACTGAAAGGGGCCCCATGTTTACACATGGGACCCCTTTCCCCGACTGCCAGGACCCCCCCTGACTCCTATCAAAGAGGGTCCCCTCGTCGTGGCACTCTCCTGATTGGCTGTGTGCTCCTGTAGTGTCTGTCAGGCTGCACACGGCAGAGATACAATGTTGCGCCTATGCGCTCCATTGTATCCAATGGTGGGAACTTTGCGGTCAGCGGTGAGGTTACTTTCGGTCAACCGCTGACCGCAAAGTTCCCACCATTGGATACAATGGAGCGCATATGCGCAACATTGTATCTCTGCCGTGTGCAGCCTGACAGACACTACAGGAGCACACAGCCAATCAGGAGAGTGCCACGACGTGGCGCTCCTTGATTGGCTGAAGGGACCATCTTTGACAGGAGTCAGGGGGGGTCCTGGCAGTCGAGGAAAGGGATCCCATGTGTAAACATGGGGCCCCTTTCAGTGCGTGGTCGGGTTTCCGTTTTTTTGTTTTGCCAAGTACGTGGATTATACAAAGAACAGAAGGTACACTGGATTATGTGAGTATAATTTTTTTCACAGGTACCCCTAGGATTCTACATGGAGAAGAGGACCGAGCCTCGTGTGAACATAGGTAAGTATGTATGTTTGGAGGTGTGCATGTATGTAATAAACTTATACTGTCACGGTGTGTGCGTCCTGTTTTTTTGGGGGTATTTTTTTAGTAGTAGTACTACAGGTACCAGCGGGCCCGGTTTTCCACCGCATGCTGGTACTTGTGGTTCTCCAAGTACCAGCTTGCGGGGGAGGCTTGCTGGGATTTGTAGTACTGCTACTAAAAACAATATTCACATTTTTTTCACATGGCTATCAGCCCCCCATCTGCCGCCCTTGGATGGGGGGGACAGCCTCGGGCTTCACCCCTGGCTCTTGGGTGGCTGGAGGGGGGGACCCCTTGATTTAAGGGGTTCCCACTCCTCCAGGGTACCCCGGCCAGGGGTGACTAGTTGGGTATGTAATGCCAGGGCCGCATGTACCAGTATAAAAGTGTCCCCTGGCTGTGGCATTATGTACCTGGCTAGTGGAGCCCGGTGCTGGTTTCAAAAATACGGGGGACCCCTACGCTTTTTGACCCCCGTATTTTTGGAACCAGGACCAGGCGCAGAGCCCGGTGCTGGTTTATGAAATATGGGGGAACCCCTGTCATTTCCCCCCCCCCATATTTTGTCAACCAGGACCGGCTCAGAGAGCCCGAGGCTGGTTTTGCTTAGGGGGGGGGGAGGGGACCCCATGCATTTTTTTTTTTTTAGATTTGTAACAATGTTATTTTTTTAACGAAAGGTCCACAATGAAGCCCTGCACGGATCTCACAGATCCGGCCGAGATTCATTGTGTTAATGTCGGCAGTGTTTTACTATTCACTCCCGTAAAACACTGCCAAAAAATACGAATGACATCGACATCGGAAAACACGAAAATGCAGAATACGACAGCTTAGTAAATTAGTCGTAATAAATTCCAAAAGTTGCAAATTTACACTTGCGATGTCATTCGTGTTTGAACTTTAACCTCATTCTGAAAAATACGAATTTTAGTAAATATACCCCATAGTCTACACGCACCACACCAGCAAGTTACATTTATTTCAGGAAAGGAACAATAGAGATATTCAACTATACAGGATGTGAGGGGACAGAATTAGGTTGGGATATGGTGTTTGGTATCCAGATGTACAGTATTTCAAGGGCAATATTCCGATCACAGGTTGCAGAATGTAGCATGCTCCTGCGCATAGATATACGCTGGAATACAATATTAATATCTCACTGTATTTACTGTACTCCTGATATTCGGCGGGAACCCAGTGGAGGACACCTGCAAGTACACCTGGACCAGGCATCGCCCACCTATTCAAACCGACCTATGACCCCTCATGTACTGTAAATGACCAGCCCTCTGACCTATGAAAGAAGAGCTTACAGTTTCCTTTGTACTATGGGGGTCATTCCGAGTTGTTCGCTCGGTAAAAATCTTCGCATCGCAGCGATTTTCCGCTTAATGCACATGCGCAATGTCCGCACTGCGACTGCGCCAAGTAAATTTGCTATGCACGTAGGAATTTTACACACGGCATTTTCATCGTTCTGGCGATCGTAATGTGATTGACAGGAAATGGGTGTTACTGGGCGGAAACTGGCCGTTTTATGGGCGTGTGTGAAAAAACGCTACCGTTTCCGGAAAAAACGCAGGAGTGGACGGAGAAACGGGGGAGTGTCTGGGCGAACGCTGGGTGTGTTTGTGACGTCAAACCAGGAACGACAAGCACTGAAATGATCGCAGATGCCGAGTAAGTCTGGAGCTACTCAGAAACTGCTACGAGGTGTGTAATCGCAATATTGCGAATACATCGTTCGCAAATTTAAGATGCTAAGATTCACTCCCAGTAGGCGGCGGCTTAGCATGAGCAAATCTGCTAAAATCCACTTGCGAGCGAACAACTCGGAATGACCCCCTATGTTTTGGACAAATGTATAAAAGCCAAGCCTCCTGGCTGGTCCCAGTCTAATTCTCTGAAGGTCATCTTGCTAGACTGACTGAGGACCGGATCCGGGTGGCGCAGGCGAACAAACGTATGTACTCTTGGTTGTAGCTGTTCTTTTGTATTATTGTTGTATTTCTCTGTGAACCCCCTTTTAAGTAAATATTTGTTGCTGCGCTGGACCACAACATAACATATACAATTGGTATTGCATTCCATTCCTGTTAGTGGTTTTAAAGTGTATTTAGCTGCACGTGTAGCTACATTGTGCTCACAGCGTGTCGGCGTGCTTACGCAACGTGTACGCATTCATAGAGGTTTATCGCACACATTTAGCAGCCGCAGCGGCCCGAACACTTGTAAAGTAAGGTACTGCTTTTTCCTGAAAGTTAAGCGAACTTAACAGTTGGGAGCTCGTCCGTTTCACCACATACTTACAGACTTGCAGGCCATAACAGACTTTGTCTACCAACAAATGGTGGAGACGCGTCTTAAATAATTTTGTATTGTGTTTAAAACCATCTTGTGTTGTTAGACCACGTCTGTTCTGTATAGTCTTGGAGGTGCTGGTGCAACCCGAGGGACAAACAGGAAAAAAGCCATTTATTATTTTGTGTGTAACTTTTGGCACGAAAGCGCTCACAAAGCGTACTGATACTTTGCATACATTCTCACATATTGTTGCCATAGGTTATAATAGTCATTTTAGATCTGTATAAAGGCGGATACGTTTATTTGCTATATATTTGAGATAGTGTGTTAAAGGAGTAATTATAAAAACACGAAACGCAGTTCCAGCCTAAACATTTAGGTAAACACTCAAAAGAGGATTACCTTTGGGGGTAACTTCCGGCGAAAGTAAGGAACAATTGTGTATTGTGTAAGTGAGCAGTAGTATTTCGTTGCTCACATTTATCGTGATATAGTGTGGTTAATTTAGGCGCAAACGCACGGTGAACACGTGGCACGTTATGTGTGGTAAGCGCACGGGAATGCGCACGTGGCGCGGGAATGCACAGTTGCGTGCATACACAGGGTTACGTGAAGCAGTGAGCGCAAGTTATAACCACACGATAGCAGTTCAAGTTAAGGCAGGGTAATGGATTTGTAGTTATACAATAGCAAATAACTATCCGATTTTAAAAGCAGATTATTATAATATTTTGTTCAAAGTGTACTACCTCTGGGACAGGCTATCAATCAAAGGGAGTGATATTTTTCTGTACAGAAAAACACTGTGTATTTGTGCGAGTGGAAGGTAGGAGTGGATGTATTGAACCCCGTAAACGGGGAATCCCGTGGAGGTGCTGAGTTGGCAGAGGCACGGCGGCGTGTAAGGGTCACGACCTTGCGTATTAATCAGGTATTGAGGCACATAGTGAGTGTGTTTTAAAAACGTGCAAAGGAGCGTGATAGTTTGTGAAGTATTGATTTAAAGTTTTAGTGTTACGCTCCGGCTGTGGAGCGCAGCTTGTGAATTCGACTCCAATGATCGTAGGGCGTATAGATAACAAGTATCTATACGCTGTGCGATTGGACCGCGCGTTTGTGTGTGCAATACATGGCGCAACGTGATACCATTTGCGTTCTTTTGCATAAATTGCGTCATCATACGCATCGTGTAAAGCATACGCAAACGTGATTTGTGTATAGTAAAAGAAATTTTTCGCTGACTCTCTCTCAGGAAATCTTCCTAGGTAAGACATTCACTGAAAAGGATGATCGATAAGGTGTTTCTCATCCTACAAAACTTCCAGTGGATAGAGACCAGAAGCTGGTAGGCTCCTCACTGGGTACGCAGTGGTCACTATTGGTGTGAGTCGTGGTCCGGCCAGCAGAGAAGGAGTTGGTGAGAGAACTCTGAGGACTTTCACCGTTTGCTTGTATTGTTCATCTGGGGGAGCCAGATGTACAAGCGAGAAACGTTCGGCAGCCAGGGTTCAGGCTGGAGAGCTGAGGCCAAGCGGGTCCGCTCGGTTGATAATGTGTGGGAAATATGGTCCACACGGAGAGGCTTTTTGTGATGAGTGGGTATGTATGACTGCTGATGATAGGGCATCATTTCCTAGGATGGGTAGTTTTGAACCAGAGGTACTACAGAGCGTAAGGAATAGAATATGTCTGATTAAATCTAGGAAACAAAGAATCAGACATAACGACTGTTTAAATATATGGCAACAAGAGGGAGATGTGCAAAGGGAGCTGGCTCGCACAGCAAGTTCCAAACCTGACAGGAATGTGATTGCGAGCGTCATATGTCGATGGAGAGAAACTAGCTACAACCAATGGTACATCGGTAAATAATAGCAACATGCATAATAATTGTATTAACCCTAATCCCTGCAAGTTGTATCCTGTTTTGAATTCTCCCCAAGGTTGTGAGGAAGACAATGAACCTAGCATGATATCAGCACTCTCCCTAGCAGCTACCATACAGGACACTCAGGTGGGCACGGCTCAACCAGTGAGAACAGTGGTGATTCCCCCCAGTGGAGGGGCGAGCGAGGTCGTATCCACCGGTAAGTATGGGACCGTCCATTATGCAGAGACAATAGCCCCCCGTATTATAGAGACAAACAGAAATGAAGTGGTTGAGTTAAACCCAGTCAGGATGATTGCAGTCCCCAATGGGAAGACTGAAAATCAGGAAGTAACCCCCATCAGGAACATTGCAATGCATTGTCCATGGTCCCGAACAGAACTGAGGTCAATTATGTCAGAATCCCCCGATCCCAGAAAAGATCTAGTCGGATGCCAAAAATTTATTAAAGAATTGGGCAATGCCCATGAGCCCACAAACAAAGATTGACGGATAGTGTTAAGAGCAGGTCTACCCTCTAATATTGACATCCCAAAATTCATAACTGACTGCAAATTAGATGTAGTAGTGCCTCTCACTGATGAGTACAGCCAGGAGAATGTAAGGCAAATTAATATACAATTAGGATTGTATTTCCCCACTGTTGTTAAGTGGAACAAAATTTTCTCCATAAGACAGAAAGAAAGTGAAACGGCATCCGAGTATTTCCATAGAGCACTACAGGAAATGGCTAGATACACTGGGATAGAGGATATAAAGGAAAATGGCAACCACAGGGTGGTAGCTGTCTCTGTACTAATGGACGGACTAAAGGAGGCATTGAGGACCACAGTGTAAGCCTCTGCCAAATTGGAGAGGTATCATGGTAGCTGCACTGAGAGAGTCCACAATCGAACATGACCGAAACATCATTAAGCACAGGGATTCGCAAGGGGATAGGTTGATGCTGGTAAGTATACAGGCGCTGGAAGGGATGTCCAACCAACCTAAACCCCAAACCCCTGATGATTGGAAAAGGTCAATAACGTGTTTTATTTGCAGAAAATAAGGACACTTTGCCAGGGATTGTACGAGTAATGGGACACATACTAAATATAAACCCACTAGACCAGAATACGAGCCACGTTACCAGATACATAGAAGGGATCAGGGAACACATAGGAGAGATTTTGAGCCGCATAGAGGGGAAACAAGGAGATACCCACTGAGGAGGGACTGGCAGACCCCCGAAAACCCACAGCTATCCCCCACACATATTGTAGCTGTCAATGCTCTGCGGGAGGGTCCAAAAACACAATAGAGGTCAGGTCATGCCTGTAGTCTGCAGCCGGTGAAATTGATTGCTGGCCTTGGTAGTGAACCTGAGGTCATGGTCAATGTTGCTGGCATACCACAACCTTTTCTTGTAGATACAGGGGTGGCCAGATCAGTACTAAACTCCACCACAGGTGTAACGACCACGGGTAAAATGATTTTGGCAATGGGAGTAACGGGAAAAGTGCAGCAGTACCCTTTGAGTAGACCTGCAGAGATTACGATAGGGCCCTTGCATACCAAACATACTTTCCTGTTGGCTGCATCGGCTCCGACTAATCTACTTGGCAGAGATTTGTTGTGTAAAATGCGGTGTGTCATATATTGTACCCCTGAGGGTGTGTTCTTAGATATCCCTGAGAACCATGCACAGGAAGTACAAAATATATTAGACACCCCTCAAAGGCTAATGTTGCACTCCACTATTATAGACACATGTCCATCACAGGTAGAGGAAATGATCTCACAAATAACAGGTTCCCTTTGGACCAAAGATGGACAGGACACTGGATTGATGGCGAATGTAGCCCCAGTAGTAATACAAATAAAAGATGGCAGGATAGCTCCAAAAATCCCCCAGTACCCTCTGAAACCAGAGGTGGAATTAGGAGTATACCCTGTCATAGAACGGCTGCTACAGCAGGGCATCCTAGTTAGGACATCCAGCACAGCCAACATTCCCATCTTCCCTGTGAAAAAGAGTGGAGGGAGGGGTTACAGGCTAGTGCAGGATCTAAGGGGTATAAACAAGATAGTAGAGAGTCAATTCCCCGTAGTGCCCAATCCAGTGGTCATCCTCATGCAAATTCCCTCCACCTCTAAGTACTTTACTGTCATCGACCTCTGTTCTGCTTTCTTTTCTGTCCCTCTTCACCCTGACAGCCAGTACCTCTTTGCTTTCACCTACAGGGGAGTCCAGTATACCTGGACCCATCTCCCCCAAGGTTTCATTGACAGCCCAAGTATTTTCTCCCAGGCCCTACATGACTGTTTGCAATCCTTTCAACCTGAGAATGGGTTGGTGCTAATACAATATGTTGATGACTTGTTGTTATGCTCTGACTCATTCGAGTCGTCCATGGCAGACACTAAACAGCTTCTGTTTCATCTCTCCCAGACAGGACACAAGGTTTCAAAGGATAAGTTGCAATTGTGCCGGACTAAGGTTAAATACTTGGGACACTGCTTGAGACAAGGACTCAGACATCTGACCACTGACAGAATACAGGCCATCCGCAACATGACTCTGCCGCAAACTCAGCAACAGATCTGCACTTTCCTAGGAATGTGTGGGTACTGTCGGAATTGGATTCCGGGGTTCTCTATTCTGGCACTACCTTTGCAAGAAATGGTCTCCTCGAACAAACCAGAACGGGTCTCTCATACAGAAGAGTCCGAACTGACGTTTGAGAGACTAAAAGAGTGTTTGTCACAAGCACCAGCATTGGGGATGCCAGACTACGAGAAACCCTTTGAGTTGTATGGTACCGAAAGCGCTGTGTGTGCGGCAGGGGTCTTAACACAGAAACATGGTGATGCCAGCAGACCGGTAGCCTACTACAGTGCACAGTTGGACACTGTAGCACGGTCTCTGCCCACTTGCCTACGAAGTGTTGCAGCCATAGCTTTGTTGGTAAGTAAAAGTGAAGACGTAGTGTTAGGACACGACCTGACCATCCATACACCATATGCAGTATCAGCCTTGCTAAACTCCGCCCATACCAGACATGTCTCATCTGCTCGGTTTACAAAGTGGGAACTATCACTGATGGCCCCTGTAAACATCACCATAAAGAGGTGCAGCACACTAAATCCTGCAACTTACTTGCCGAGTGTGCCTTGTCATGCACAAAGGGTGGAGGATGAGAATGATGGTGAAGGAGGATTTAGTGCAGACACTGATAAACATGATTGTATGGAATACCTGAACCAGACTTTCACTGCGAGACCCGACATCAGTGACAATCCACTGGAAGGCGTAGACTTTACCTTCTACACTGACGGTAGTTGCCACAGACAGACGGACTTGGGAGACCTGTGCACCGGATACGCAGTTGTAGATGACGAGGGTATCATAGAAGCTGAACCCCTTGGTCCACCTCACTCAGCACAAGTCGCTTAGCTGGTAGCACTGACCAGAGCATGTGAGTTGGCAAAGGGTAAGTCAGCTCATATATACACGGACTCTACATACGCCTTTAGAGTGGTGCATGATTTCGGGGCCCTGTGGCACCTCAGAAATTTCATGACGGCAGCTGGTACACCTGTAGCACATGCGTCATACATCAAGAGGCTTCTGACAGCCATACAAAAACTGGACAGAGTGGCTGTTATCAAGTGTAAAGCACACACTTACAACCAAGACCCAATTTCACTTGGTAACAGCCGAGCGGACAAAGCTGCAAAATCAGCAGCAAGAACTATCATACAAACTAACACCACACAACTGATGACATTCAACACGGTAAACATGCAACAATTAATTGAAATGCAAAATTTGTGTTCCCTACAGGAGAAGGCTGTCTGGAAGGCGAAGGGATATGGTCAGGAGTCCTCGGGACTCTGGAGAGATGGACAAGGTAAGCCAGTGGCCCCCAGGGCATATCTCCCGAGCCTAGCTGAAGCGGCACTCATCTGGGCAGGGAAGGTATGTGAAAATTGGTAAGAGCCTACTAGAGTGCACCAGGGTTCTCTTCTCATGCAGATAAAAAAGCAATGACATGTCTTACTTGCTTGAGGAAGAATATTGGTAAGACAATACCAACGGAGCCATCCCATATTCCTCCTACAGACGGACCTTTCCAGGTAATACAAATCGACTTCATACAACTACCACCCTGTAGAAATTTAAAGTATGTTTTAGTATGTACCGATGTCTTTTCGAACTGGGTAGAAGCATTCCCCGCTGCCACAAATACTGCCGTATTCACTGCAAAGAAAATCGTACAAGAATTTGTGTGTAGATATGGTATCCCTAGAATGATTGAAAGTGATAGGGGTACCCATTTTACAGGTGAAGTCTTTCAGGTCATGTGCAAACTGATGGGTATTAACAGTAAGCTACATACTCCATACCGGCCACAGGCCAGTGCGAACGTGGAGAGAATGAATAGCACTATTAAGAACAAGCTGAGCAAAGTGATGGCTGAAACTGGACTGTTGTGGCCAGAAGCACTGCCACTAGTGTCGTACAGCATCAGAACCACTCCCAGGTCACCGCTTAACCTATCACCCTTCGAAATTCTTTTTGGATGACAGCCCCATGTAATGATAGACCCCCAGGATGATTTTAAGTGCAATAATGAAATGACTGTGCAATATTTGGTTAGGATGAGCCAGCAACTGAGAAACCAGCAAAGGAATCTGAAACTGGCGATTCCTGACCTACCAAACGGTAATTGTCATGACATTGAACCTGGGGATTATGTGATGATTCGAAATTTTCTACGCTCAGGTTGCCTCATTGACAGGTGGGAAGGACCATATCAAGTTTTGTTGACCAGCACGACAGCACTGAAGGTTGCCGAGAGAGAGACTTGGGTCCACTTGTCCCAATGCAAGAAGGTCGCTGACCCGGAGAAAACTCGTGAAAAAGAGAAAGGTGAAGAGAACCTTGTATCACTAGTGAATCTGTTCCGGAAAAGCTGAGAGGCAGGATTGTCGGACGGCTCCTGAGTGTGGTGAACAGCAAGATCAAGGACGGTTGTCATAATTTTTTTTCTTCCTCCAATCACTTCCCACTGCATTTTTCTTTTTTTCTCCCTTCCTAAGTTTTTTTCTTCCTTAACGAAATGGATCCACACCAGGAGACTGTGTTCCGACTGTGTTATGAGGGCCCCCGAGAGGTCGAGCAAGGATCTGGAATGGATTCTGATGGAGAGTATGGATTCGTAGGACCCCAGGATCAGTCCATCACTTTGGTCAAAGCTGGTATCAGTAAGAGATCTGGTAGTCACGGAGCTCGGAGGCAATGTGAAGAGTTATTGTCTGATGAATACTGCATATGTACGCACTGCGATAACATAGTCGAAGATAGGTGCATCCAGAGATGTCAGTCAAACAATAATATCAACATGGGCGGACATCCTTTGAGTGATTACCACTCATTAGTGGGTACGGTCTTAAACCAATCAGAATGCTGGGTGTGCTCACAAGTACCTCAAGGACAGAGTAAGTCGGGATTAGTGCCATACCCTTTAACAGTAAATGAGGTACTCTAATTACATGGGGGGAAACCGGTGGACAAGAAATTCAATATATCTAGGCCCCCAGCTTGAAGCTCCACCAGTACCATGTAGATAGGTCACTACTGTGTTTTAAGTTAACGTGTCCAATTTCCGGAAACCAGGAAATTGGAAAGTGACATGGAACAATCAATGACCTTCTCACATAGAGCTGATAAAGTACCCATCAACTCCGAACTTGTACGTAAGATAGCCACAAGTGGGAGGTACTTTCGATACAAGTATACATGTGGTATCAAAACCATGTGGGCTGGAAAAGTGTGACAAGGATATTGTGCACACATCATCCAGCCCGATACTTGTACTGAACAAATGGGAGAACTGGGTACCAGTTTCTTCATAAGAAAAATCTGTGATTTGATCTTGTTGCATTTTGTCCCCTATGTTCTTCCAGATGACGCCTACTTCATATGTGGAAGGAAAGCGTACAAGTGGCTTACTCCGAGCTCTGAAGGGTTGTGTTACATAGGCAGAGTACTACCAGAGGTCATGACCATTGCACACGACAAAATGAAGGATATTCACCGCAACGCTCAGACTCCTTATACTCATACACACTATGAACACATTGATAAGAGACACCTCATAGATAGAACAGAGCCCGCAGCCTCTGATTTGATCCATGAATCCACCGGGATTCAAATTCTTCTCGCATTAGATATCACCCATACTGCCAGAGGAATTATAAATTATAGGTACATCCATGCGCTAGCGAACTTGATAGACAATATCACTGAGATGTATGATGACACTTTCAGGTATACGGGTAGGGAACTGCAGGCCTACAAGAAGGAACTGAAGAAGGAACTGGTCCAGCAGAGGATGGTCTTAAATTACGTCACGGCTGTGACAGGTGGGTATTGTGTTACTCTGGCAACTCAATATGGTGTGAAGTACTGTACGTATATTACAAACAGTACTGAAGACCCAACGGAGATCATCGATCAAAAGATGGATGAGATCTTGCAGTTGAAGTGGGAGTTCAGAAGGAAACATAACCTTACTTTAGGGCTGTGGGTAATGAATTGACCGGTTGGGCCTCATGGTTGAAACCACTCAAATGGTTCTCTGGTTTAGGAGAGTGGGCACAAAATGTAATTGCAAGTGTGGGAAAGTTTCTCATCTGTGTCCTGGGTGTCGTCATAATTATCGGTCTGATATGCCGATGTGTTTGAATTTTGACGCGGCGCAAACATAGGACAAATTTGATGAGTCTAAGGAGCGAGGGCGTTGTAACAGCGGCAGATTTGATATATGACCCAACCGTAGAAACAATGTTGTGATAAGGAATGCAAATTAATTTGATGACCTGTTTCTTTTACCATCTTTCTGTTTTCCCCTCTACCCAGAGACATCCACAACCGGAAATGACATCAATGTACACAAATTTATGTGAATGTATTTTTAAATGTCTTACCCTCATCTCTGCAATCTTCAGTTAATAACACACATAGTCGGTAAACGTTATCCACACATAATAGCATGCACATACATCTCCCCCACATGTATCATCAGATAAATGTGCTCCCCATTTGTTATTATAAGAAGCCGGACAAGGTGAGGGCTAATGGCCTTTGCCCAAGAAAGAGCTCGGTAGTGTTTGTTTGCCCATGTACAGACCCTTAATACGGGATGAGAAGGATTAAATGTATACTTCTCAGTACCTCGAAGCTTACTTAGAACATATACAGCACGATGATACATCCCCCACAGACATTTACTCACACATACACGCATTTTCCTATCCCACTAGGCCATACATTTCCAAGCTGCAATTCTTCCCGTTACCCATACGTTGTACATATTGTAAATGTAATATTTTCAGTATTATTAGTTATGTGTGGCAGTTATTGTTTACTGCCAAAGGGTGGACTATCGAAGTCGAAAATATTATACCCACATGCATCACTTGCAAACACCACACAGAGTGGCCTCCGTGCGTGTGCTTGTTCTGCCGTGCGGGCGCATACCCGCACGTTGCGTACATTGGCTCACGAAGCCCTGCGTATTAGCGCGTGATATGAGTAAATACGGTCGCATACGCTATCGCATGGAAAAGCCACAAAGACATATCTGATATTTAATCCACATAGTGCATAATTTACACATAGTCCACACGCACCACACCAGCAAGTTACATTTATTTCATGAAAGGAACAATAGAGATATTCAACTTTACAGGATGTGAGGGGACAGAATTAAGTTGGGATATGGTGTTTGGTATCCAAATGTACAGTATTTCAAGGGCAATATTCCGATCACAGGTTGCAGAATGTAGCATGCTCCTACGCATAGATATGTGCAGGAATACAATATTAATATCTCACTGTATTTACTGTACTCCTGATATTCGGCGGGAACCCAGTGGAGGACACCTGCAAGTACACCTGGACCAGGCATCGCCCACCTATTCAAACCGACCTATGACCCCTCATGTACTGTAAATGACCAGCCCTCTGACCTATGAAAGAAGAGCTTACAGTTTCTTTTGTACTATGTTTTGGACAAATGTATAAAAGCCAAGCCTCCTGGCCGGTCCCAGTCTAATTCTCTGAAGGTCATCTTGCTAGACTGACTGAGGACTGGATCCGGGTGGCGCAGGCGAACAAACGTATGTACTTTTGGTTGTAGCTGTTCTTTTGTATTATTGTTGTTTTTCTCTGTGAACCCCCTTTTAAGTAAATATTTGTTGCTGCGTTGGACCACAACATAACATATACAATTGGTGTTGCATTCTATTCCTGTTAGTGGTTTTAAAGTGTATTCAGCCGCACGTGTAGCTACATTGTGCTCACAGCGTGTCGGCGTGCTTACGCAACGTGTACGCATTCATAGAGGTTTATCGCACACATTTAGCGGCCGCAGCGGCCCGAACACTTGTGAAATAAGGTACTGCTTTTTCCTGAAAGTTAAGCGAACTTAACAATTGCCTGTAGCATTACCTGTAGCAGAAACTGTAGCAGTACCTGTAGCATTGCCTGTAGCAGTACATGTAGCAGAACCTGTAGCATTGCCTGTAGCAGAACCTGTTTCAGTACCTGTAGCATTGCCTGTAGCAGCACCTGTAAAATTGCCTGTAGCAGAACCTGTAGCAGTACCTGTAACATTGCCTGTAGCAGTACATGCAGCAGAACCTGTAGCAGTATCTGTAGCATTGCCTGTAGCAGTTCCTGTAGCAGAACCTGTAGCAGTTCCTGTAATATTGCCTGTAGCAGTACCTGTAGCATTGCCTGTAACAGAACCTGTAACATTGCCTGTAGCAGTACATGTAGCAGAACCTTTAGCAGTGCCTGTAGCAGAACCTGTTGCAGTACCTGTAGCAGAACCTGTTGCAGTACCTGTAGCATTGCCTGTAGCAGAACCTGTAGCAGTACCTGTAACATTGCCTGTAGCAGTACATGTCGCAGAACCTGTAGCAGTACCTGTAACATTGCCTGTAGCAGTACATGTCGCAGAACCTGTAGCAGTACCTGTAGCATTGCCTGTAGCAGAACCTGTTGCAGTACCTGTAGCATTGCCTGTAGCAGTACCTGTAGAATTGCCTGTAGCAGTACCTGTAACATTGGGGGTCATTCTGATCCGTTCGCTCGCTGCTTTTTGTCGCAGCCGAGCGAACGGGTCCCTACTGCGCATGTGCCGTACGGCTGAAGGCCGTAGCAGGGCTGCGATCGCCTCTGCCTGATTGATAGGCAGAGGCGATCGCTGGGCGGGAGGGGGTGGAATGGCGGCGTTTGTCCACCGTTTCGTGGGAGCGGTCCGGCCAACGCAGGCGTGGCCGGACCGAACGGGGGCGGGCCGCAGCGGTTGCATGATGTCACACGCAGCCGCTGCGGGTCGTGGAGCGACAAGTAGCTCCTGGCCAGCACGCTAAAGCTGCGCTGGCCGGGAGTTACTCTTGAATTGCAAAGGCATCGCCACTGTGCCATGGCTTTGCACTTCTGAGGGGGGGCCGGCACTGACATGCGGGGTGGACTAGCCCTGTGCTGGGCGTCCCCCTGCATGTCAGTGTGAATGATCGTAGCTGTGCTAAATTTAGCACAGCTACGATCAACTCGGAATGACCCCCATTGCCTGTAGCAGTACATGTAGTAGAACCTGTAGCAGTACCTGTAGCATTGCCTGTAGCAGTTCCTGTAGAAGAACCTATAGCAGTACCTGTAAAGGATACCATTCACAAACAGTAAAAGTTGGAACTTCGTGGAACTGCTGATCATCATCTATCGGCATGTAACACAGCTATTGCTACTCATATGACACACTGCATGTTCTTAATACACGGCTATAACATGTTTACAAGTGGAGTCTGTACTTACTTCTCCCCGACTGCTGTGCTCTCTGGGACAAACAGACTGTAAGTCATATTGGTAAACTGTGGAGGACGCAATCCAACCAGGATAGAGATAGATGCGTGTGGGCTCTTCTTCCCATGTCTGTCAATAGCCTGCACTGTGAGAGCATATTCCTTATTCCAGATCAACGGTAAACCAGTCGTACTGATAACTCCGGTATCCTTATTAACTTGAAACCTCTGGTCCGCACCTTAAGACAGTGTAACAGGTTAGCATGATCATGCCCTTCATATACACATCCTATATAATAAAAGACTAACGCTGCTCCTCACCTCTATGTAGGGAATTCAAGTGTTTTAGGTGCCGGCAGCCACTAAATGGCGCCTGACGGAGCAATTCAATTGTTGCTCCGTTTGGGGAACGAGCAGCCACTGACGCTGGCATTACTGTTATGTTGTTCCATAATTTTGATGGGCTGGTAACTAGTTATTACATGACAGTTAATGTGATCGCACCAGCACCAAGACTACAAATGTTAGAGCCTCCCAACAGGGTGTAACCCCTCCCCAAACAGCTAATGTAATCCAAGTCACCTGGATCTTTAACATGTGACAGTTGGTGATAGACCTGAGCACCTGCTGGGCGGTCTGGAAAACGTGAACTGCTAGGGGTCCTAAACTCCGGAGATAAGAGACATAGTGTTAGGGTGACAGATGCGCTATCTGAGATGGTCTATTTACTAAGCCTTGGATGGAGATAAAGTCGACGGAGATAAAGTACCAGCCAATCAGCTCTTAACTGTCATTTTTCAAACCCAGCCCATGATATGGCAGTTAGGAGCTGATTGACTGGTACCTTATCTCTGTACACTTTATCTCCATCCAAGGCTTAGTAAATAGACCCATTGGACTGTATTAGATTAGTCTCTAAGTAATGCCTGGGCTATTCTGCAACCTGGGGCAGCCCACAGGCTGCACTTAACGTGGATGTCTGTTGACTGGTGTTGATACCTATCTCTCTCCAAGCTTGATAAATCTCCCCCATAATATTGTCCCACAGCTGCACCAGCAATAATGTATTGATAATTTGCAGCAACAAATGGTAACAAAGGGGGTAATTCAGACGGGATCGCTGCAATGGCAGCGATCGCAGTCTGAATTACTATGCACCGTGCGCATGTGCAGCCAGTGATTGACAGGCAGAGGCAGTCGCGGGGAGGGAGGGGGCGGGCCAATGGGACGGGGCGCAGTCCGTACAACGGAGTCGTGTCCAGACCGTTTGGTGGTTGGGCTGCAGCGGCTGCGTAACGTCACACGCAGCCGATTCGACCTGGGACGCGGCCAGTAGCTCCCTGCCAGCGCGCAGAAGCTGCACTGGTAGGGAGCTACTTGTCATGCACAAAAGCATCACTGCCGTGCGAAGTCGTAGGGCCAGACATGTGAGGAGGACTAGCCATGTGCTGGGCGTCCCGCTGCATGTCAGAGTAACTGATCGTAGATGTGATAAATTTAGCACATCTACGATCAATGCTGAATTACCCTCAAAGTCAGTTAGTTTACGTATAATATATTAATATTTTTGTTGCTTACCTTCCATGAGATAGTAAGAAATCCCGCCCCCAGAGCTCTCATCATTGTAGTAATGGGCCAACAGCTGGTACACAAAAGTGCCTCTTGGTGCATCAGGGTCCACACAAGCCAGGTACGGGAATGGGTACATGGTCCACTCCAAGCTCTCCTCTCTGGGAACAACGATTGTTAGGTGGCACAAGTACCAGTCGCTGTCTGCAGACATACAAGTGAAGAAGACATAAGATGACACATACATATTATATATATGTAGAGGTCCGGAGAGGAGATGCAGCTGACCACTCTGGGTGTGGGAGAGGGCTCTCATGGCGTCATTTTAGCTCCGCCCCTCCATATGGACCCAGTATTCTCTTCCCATCCTGTCCATTTCATTAGGAAGTGGGCGGGATGAGAGATATCAACCTAGTTGTATCTTGTATGGGGTACCAACGATGAGTCTCATTGTTTCCGGAAGAGTAGGTAAGTATGTTCTAGCTATCATTTTCCAGCATGTACCAGATAAATGATAGCCAGAATTTGATTGGTTGCTATGGGTGGACTGTAGCAAAGTATCACATTAAGGGCCTAATTCGCACAACTGCAACTAATTTCTGTAGCATGCTGAGGCCGCCCAGCACAGGGCAAGGCGCTCGCATCCCAGGGGTTGCCCCTGCCTCCGCAGCCTAGCTGCGAAGGCAGTCGCCGGGCAGCCATGTTTCAGGTCGCAGCAGCTGCGTGCCGCGGCGGCCTGTCTCGCACACGGTCCAGACACACCTGCGTTGCCCAGACCATGCCCCCCAATGCCGCAATGCAACCCATTCAACACTGTGTCGACACTCCCACCCGCCCCGCGAACACAGCTGTCTGTCAATCAGGCAGAGGCAGGGTCGAACTGGCCCACAGGGGAACAGGGGAAACCCCTGGTGGGCCCCACTGCCTGTGGGCCCTTCTTCTCCTCTAGGGATCAGGTTCCAGACTCTATCCTAGTGCACTTGAATTATGCATTATACTTATGTTACATTATACTCACAAGAATATGGTTTATTATATATTTACAAAGAGGCACAGAACATGTACTCTATAATGATTAGCCAAACCTCTGTGGTGGCTGGCCACGCCCCCACTGGATCTTGGCCACGCTCTTAAGCATTGGCCCCTACTTCAGCATTCCATGCCCCAGTCCGACACTGGGCAGAGGCGTTCGTGTAAGTGACATGCCGTCGCATCTCGCGGTGTGCGCACGCGCAGTACAGCTCCTGCGCGTGCGCACACTGGACAAGGGCTTCAGTATGCGAACGCATCGCTATATCATTTCATACTATATTAGGCCCTAAGGTCACTGGTTCCTGGTGAATTGACAGACTGCATTCTTGTTGCAGCTCCCCTTAGAAAGACTGCTATACAGTAGTCCCTGGTGACACTATCGGCCATTGAGGAACAACTAGGAGAGAGCTTCATCAGGACAGCCTTTTTTCAGAAGCACTGTCTCAGTAAGCAAGAGTTGTTAAACAGATCCAATAAACTGGAGTTTAACAAGCAAATTCATAGGCAAACGCAGGGGGGTTTCTGGTTGCACGGAAACCCCCATCCTCTTGGCAAGTGGCTAAAATTATGACAACAAAAGCAATGGTATATATATGATTACTATAAATGCTGCCAGATCATGCAGTTTAAGAGACAGAGCAGAGCTGCTGCACAAGCCCAGTGTGGCAGATTCTTCTACCAAGTTTTCTGCATGTGTGAATCTGAGAATCAGTGCACTGGACCGGATAGTAGCTACCAGGAAGAAGAGACAGGAACCTTACCAAGAGGTGGGAGAATGTGTGCTTAGAAAGTTCTATTATGTTTGTGTATTTATTTCTTATGGTATGCTTAACCTTTTCCTGACCACTTATCTTATTTATATGATTTAAACATGTTCGATACAGCCTATACTATAGACCAGGCATACCCAACCACGGTCCTCAAGGCACACTAACAGTCCTGGTTTTAGTGATATCCAGGCTTCAGCACAGGTGACTTAATTAGCACCTCAGTTATTTTGATTTAACCGTCTGTGCTGAAGCCTGGATATCACTAAAACCTGCACTGTTGGTGTGCCTTGAGGACCGCAGTTGGGAATGCCTGCTATAGACAATCTATAGTTTGAAATATTAAATTATTAATACTGTATTTAACATAGTATCCAGTATATAAAAAGACCATTGTTTACTTTAATGTCCATGGTCTTTACTGGGTTCTTCTACCGCTCCCCCAGACTTCCGCTCTTGCTCTAATGTTCCGCAGAGTGGGAGATTGTGGATTGCGTTTGGAAACCCCCCTCTAGAAATCCTGCGTTTGCCACTGAAATTGATTGTTGTTATAGGGGGAAAAGAAAACCATGATAAATAATAAACAGCCCCCTAAAAGTCTCTGGATATTATGCTTAATTATTAAGTTCCAGATTGCTTTTTGAATGAACACATTTATGATGAAAAGAGAAATTAGAATAAAGAAATTAAAAAGAAAAAAATGTAATAAAAAAAAATCGCTAAAGGCTCCTAAATGAGCTCTAGGTTGAAAAAGACAAGACCAGCTGTATCTGTAGAGTTGTTTTTTCTTTTAATTTGAGCCCTTTAAATGGTTGACCTTCTAAATGGCCCATGACATGTATGTGGAAAAAGGACCAACAAAAGCAGCCGGACAGGAAAAATCTTGTTTAATCCCACGAAGCCTGAGCAGCCACAAAGTGAGTAGGATTAAAGACCCCTATTCATTTACTAAAGGGCTGTTCTTCTTTTCAGCAGAGAATGAACAGGCTGCAGTCTGGAGGGTCCTGGGATTAGCAGCTGCGGGAGTTTAATATGAGATATCTTCAGAAACTGTTTAATCCCTTAGGCATGGTTGCATTTTTCCTTTAGAGTGACCACCAAAGCCTGACCGCACTCCACTGGCTGCGTTTTCCAGCCAATGGATCTTACTGAAGCATAATTAAAAATAAGCTTTAGATACCAGATGTGAACTAAGTCACATTCTGATGTTTATTCATGTTCATACGTTCACAATAGAATTCATCCGATCAGTTATTGCCTCAAGATCAGAGGGATTCTTCTGGACTTCTATCATTTCACATTACTTCACCTCATTTACGTTCTTTATTGTCATCTCTCGGGCCTCAGAGCTTGCACTTACGTGCTGGATCATAAAGAACCTCTGCAAAAAAAAAGGTTTGCCTTTTTATTTCATGCCCAGATAGATTTGGGACAGGAAGGCACTGTGTGCACTTTAATGATTAAGCTGGGTTCCTAAAATAAATTATTTGCAGGAACAGAATTCTTGGGTGTGGTATACAATGTCGACAGTTATTAGGTGAATAGTGTCTAGGTCGACCCCAAAATATTGACATGCAGAAGATCGACGTTGCCAAAAGGTTGACGCAGAAAAGGTTGACACATGAAAACGTCGACATTTTTAGTTAATTTTGGTGTCATATTCTCCCTATTAGCACATGGAACCCCAATAAGTGTACTGCGTACTGTTGCATGACTTTCTTCGCTCACCATATTATGGGTACGGTGCCTCGCTGAGCTTGGCACAGACTACTATACCCAATTATTGTAGTCCATGTGAATGGTAAAGTATGGAAAAGTTAAAAAAAGAAGAAAAAAATCCAAATAAACTCATGTTGACCTTTTGCGGTGTCGACCAATGCCATGTCGACCATATGGTGTCGACCTAGTAACTGTTGACCTATCACCTGATCGCAGTATTCTTAGGGGTCATTTCAATTCAGCGAAGATTGAATGGCGCAGGGAATTAGCTCCCGGTGCTATTCAATTCAGCACGCTGTTATGACGGAGGACAGTTCTCGCGGACTAAACAAAGTGTTTTGTCGCAAGAACCGTCATTCTCCGACTTAAGTGCCCGGCGCGATGCTGTTTCTGCAAAACGAAGGGCAGAAAACAGCATCGCGCCAACAAATTTGTCGGATTTCTGCTCGCACCCCTGTCGGGCGTCACATCGCACTGAAGTTAATAGCATCGGGAGCTAATTCCTGGCGCTATTCAATCTGCGCTGAATTAAATTGACCCCTTGATATTTTGTGGTACAAACAAATCATACTCTGTCTCAAGTCATCTTGGGCCGGATTCATGGTGGACGCAGTAACAAGACTTGCCCAGTTTAGCGAATTATTTGCTACTGCGCATGCGCAAAAAGTCTAGGAAACCCTTACTGCATACGCGTAAACCAAGGTGTGCGATGGCGTACACTTTTGCGTACAACATCGCTATTACTTGAGGTGACTGCGATCCATGGGCGGTTCAGGATGAAGACTGAGAGATGACCTAAAGTGACCGTAAAAGAGGTGTCTTGGGCGTGTTCGGGGAGTGTCATGGGCAGGTTCGGCATGTGTCTGTGATCTCTTTCTCAGTATCGCAGGCACAATGGCCATATCTTACCAAAGTTACAGGAGACTCTGCACCAGGCATGGGTGCTGGAGGAGTCGATGCTGTGACCAATGGTGCAACGATGGTGGAGATATCGGATCACCAGCGCACTTGAGCATCGTTCAGCTATTCATAGGGTACGTCGCAGGGCTTGCTAAATCTGTCGCACGGAACTGCACAAGGGGAATGCTTACACCAGTGGTGTTTTAAGAGAAGAGGGGACCCGGGTGCAGACTCCGCGACGGCAATTTTCCAAGTGATCTGTGACCGCACAGCAGGGCCTCCGTCGCAGGACTCCGGTGGGGTAAGTATATTCTATGGGTGCAGTGTGTGTGTTGTGGGCCCCCCTTGACCCAGGGGCCCGCGTGCAGCGCACACACTGCACCCATTCTAGAAATGCCTATGGCTTACACTGACATTTGCATATTTTTGCACTTGAGAATCCATGAGATTTGCAGCCACACATGATCTCCGTACACCTCTGCATCAGGGCAGGATCACAAATGGCTGATTTAAAGCTACAAGACATTATAAACTGCATCATATAAATTTCCCTATACTTTTACAGCAGAGGAAACCCTGAAAACAGTATTATCTGACATCTACTTCACACAGGCACACGTCGCACCCCATCCGTAGACTTATATAAGGGGCAAAATATAAAGGGGGCAGTCATTTTTTTTTTTTTTATATGAATCATTCCAATACCCCTCATCTCCAAAAGAAAAGTGACCAGTCTGGATCCGCTGAGTGCAAAACTATTATGCATTCAAAAACTAATAGACTGACAGGATTCATTGTAATTTATTTATCATATAGTAACATAGTAACATAGTAACTAAGGTTGAAAAAAGACAATTGTCCATCGAGTTAAACCTATTTGTGGTCTCCTATGCAGTCTCATTATAGGACTAGTTATTTTTATGTTAGGACCAGTTATATTAACTATAATGCGTGCCTATGCACCATGGCCCTCATTCCGAGTTGTTCGCTCGTTCTTTTCCTTCGCATCGGTGCGATTTTCCGCTAACTGCGCATGCGCAATGTTCGCACTGCGGCTGCGCCAAGTAAATTTGCTAAGAAGTTTGGTATTTTACTCACGGGATTACGATGTTTTTTCTTCGTTCTGGTGATCGTAGTGTGATTGACAGGAAGTGGGTGTTTCTGGGCGGAAACTGGCCGTTTTATGGGAGTGTGTGAAAAAAACGCTGCCGTTTCTGGGAAAAACGCGGGAGTGGCTGGATAAACGGGGGAATGTCTGGGCGAACTCTGGGTGTGTTTGTGACGTCAAACCAGGAACGACAAGCACTGAACTGATCGCACTGGAAGAGTAAGTCTCGAGCTACTGAGAAACTGCAAAGTAAAATCTTTTCGCAATATTGCGATTACTTCGTTCGCAATTCTGCTAAGCTAAGATTCACTCCCAGAGGGCGGCGGCTTAGCGTGTGCATTGCTGCGAAAAGCGGCTAGCGAGCGAACAACTCGGAATGAGGGTCCATAACCCTTAATATCTTTATCCAATAGGAATTTATCTAACCCATTCTTAAAGGTGTTGACTGAGTCCGCAGTTACTACTCTCTCAGGTAGGGAATTCCAAACACACATTGTCCTTACTGTGAAAAAACCTTTTCGCCTCAATGTGCGGAAACTCCTCTCCTCTAACCTAAGGGAGTGACCACGTGTCCTCTGTGCTGATCTTATAGAAAACAGGTCCCTCCCAAGCTCTGTGTATTGACACCTTATATATTTGTAGATATTGATCATGTCCCCTCTTAGTCTCCTCTTTTCCAATGTAAACATGCCTAGCCTTGCAAGCCTTTCCTCGTATTCCAGCATCTCCATGCCCTTGATTAGGTTGGTCGCCCGCCTCTGAACCTTTTCTAGCTCGAGGATATCCTTTTTGCAATATAGTGCCCAAAATTGCACACAGTATTCAAGATGTGGCCTCACTAGTGATTTATATAATGGGAGTATAATACTCTCGTCCCTTGCATCAATTCCCCGTTTTATGCATGCTAATATCTTATTAGCCTTCTTTGCTGCACTCCTACTTTGGGTACTGCTGCTTAATTTGTTATCTATGTGAACCACTAAGTCTTTTTCCAGTACAGAATCCCCTAATATTACCCCATTTAGTATGTAGGTGTAATTTTTGGTCTTGCCCCCACAGTGCATTACCTTACACTTGTCTGTGTTGAATCTCATTCTCCATTTTTATGCCCATGTTTCCAGTTTAGTTAAGTTGTTCTGAAGAGACTCAGCATCCCCCTCCGTATATTTATAACCTTACACAATTTGGTATCGTCTGCGAAAATTGACACCATGCGCTCTAGACCTACTGTTAGGTTGTTGATGAAAATGTTGAACAAAAGTGGTCCAACTACAGACCCTTGTGGCACACCACTTAGCACTTTAGTCCAATTTGAAAATGATCCATTGACCACAACGCGCTGCTCCCTATTATCTAACCAATTACTGACCCAAGTGCATATTGTGCGCTCCCTAGCCCTATTTCTTGTAGGGTTACGGTCGTTAGGACGACACAACTTAGGTCGACACTCATTAGGTTGACCACTGAAGGTCGACAATGCCATTAGGTCGACATGCATTACGTCGACATAGCCGTTAGGTCGACATGTACTAGGTCGACAGGTCAAAAGGTCTACATGAGTTTTTCACATTTATTTTCTTAATTTTTTGGATTTTTTCATACTTAACGATCCACGTGGACTACGATTTGAACGGTAATCTGTGCCGAGCGAAGACATGGTGCACTAATTTGGGTTCCCCGTCACGTTACGGAGAAAACAACACCAAAAACATTCAAAAACCTCATGTCAACCTTTTGACCTGTCGATCTAGTACATGTCGACCTAATGACCATGTCGACTTATTGTCCCTGTCGACCTAATGCACGTCGACAGGGACGATAGACGGATGGCGATAGACGGATCCTCTGGTGCATGTGAAGATGCAATCCAGACCATTTGTCCAACAGATCGAGCTGGAAGGGCCTTGCGTGAAACCTTTCGTACTGCAGCGCCTCGTAAGCGGCTACCATCTTTCCCAGAAGGCGAATGCATAGATGCACCGATATCCGGGTTTGTCCTAGAACATCCCGCACCATCGACCGGATCACCAATGCCTTTTCCAACGGAAGGAACACTTTCTGTGCCTCCGTATCCAGTATCATCCCCAGGAACGGAAGCCTCCGCGTTGGCTCCAGATGAGATTTTGGTAGCTTCAGAATCCATCCGTGATCCTGGAGTAGTCGGGTTGAGAGGGCAATGTTGACTAACAACCTCTCCCTGGATGGTGCTTTTATCAGCAGATCGTCCAGGTACGGTATTATGTTTACTCCCTGTTTGCGGAGGAGAAACATCATCTCTGCCATCACCTTGGTGAACACCCTCGGTGCCGTAGAGAGGCCAAATGGCAGGGCCTGGAACTGGTAGTGACAGTCCTGTAAGGCAAACCTTAGATAAGCCTGATGAGGCGCCCAAATCGGAATATGAAGGTACTCATCCTTGATATCCAGAGACACCAAGAATTCTCCCTCCTCCAGACCTGAAATCACCGCTCTCAGATACTCCATCTTGAACTTGAACACCCGTAAGTACGGGTTCAACGACTTGAGATTTAAAAGGGGTCTTACCGAACCGTCCGGTTTCGGAACTACAAACAGGTTGGAATAATGGGGGTAATTCTGAGTTGATCACAGCAGCAAGTTTGTTAGTAATTGTGCAAAACCATGTGCACTGCAGGGGGAGCAGATATAACATCTGCAGAGAGAGTTAGATTTGGTTGGGTTATTTCGTTTCTGTGCAGGGTAAATACTGGCTGCTTTATTTTTACACTGCAATTTACATTTCAGTTTGAATACACCCCACCCAAATCTAACTCTCTCTGCACATGTTATATCTGTCCCCCCTGCAGTGCACATGGTTTTGCCCAACTGATAACAAATTTGCTGCTGCGATCAACTCAGAATTAAGCCCCATAACCCTTGTTTTGCCGCTGACGTGGAACTGGAACAATGACCTGAGTTTGTACCAGTTTTTGAATTGCTTCCTGTAAAGTCATACTTGTTTTTTGAGAAGCTGGTAAGCCTGATTTGGAGAATCTGTGAGGTGGGAGTTCCTGAAACTCCAGTCTGTAGCCCTGGGCTATAAGATCTTTGACCCAAGGATCCTGGCATGACGTTGCCCATATGTGACTGAAGAATAGCAAACGGGCTCCCACCTGCCTGTCTTCCAGGCAGTGCGGTCCACCATCATGCTGAAGGCTTAAAGGAAGCAGAACCGGGTTTCTGTTCCTGTGAACCTGCAGTTGCTGGTTTTCTGGGTTTACCTCTATTGCCTTTGAAGGCCGTAGAAGAACCTTTGGTTTTGGTTTTAAACTTCGCTGTTCGAAAGGACTGCAAAGTTGGAGCAGTGTAGGATCTTCTAGCCGGGGGAGCTGCGGAAGGAAGGTCTGTAGACTTACCCGCCGTAGCCTTGGATATCCACGTATACCGTTCATCTCCAAAAAGGGCTTCACCTATGAAAGGTAGGCTTTCCACGCCTTTCCTGGAATCCGCATCTGCAGTCCACTGGCGTAGCCACAAGCTCCTGCGTGCTGACACTGCCATGGCAGGGGTGCTTGCATTGAGTAAACCAATTTCCTTTATGGCCTCCACCATAAAGTTAGCAGAATCCTGTATATGCTGTAGGAGTAAAATTATCTCCCTCCTGGATAAGGAATCTAACCCATCAATTAGATCACCTGACCATTTTGCAATGGCCCTAGAGATCCATGCACAAACTATAGTGGGTTTCTGGGCCATCCCCCGCAGCTGTGTACAGAGATTTGAGAGTGGTCTCAATCTTGCGGTCTGCAGCATCATTCAAGGAAGCTGGTCCAGGAACAGGTAAAACTATCTTACGAGACAGCCTAGAAACTGATGCGTCAACTATCGGTGGGTTTCCCCATTTTTTCCTATCATCCTGAGGGAACGGGAAGGATGTGAGTAACCGTTTTGGGACCTGAAACTTCTTGTCAGGATTTACCCAAGTTGCTTCAAATAGGGAATTTCATTCCTTAGATGCAGGGAAAGTAGCTGAGGATTTCTTTTTCACATTAAAATAAGATTCCTCCTCGTCCTCTGGCACCTAATCAGGAATGTGCAAGACGTCTCTAATAGCTTCTATCAGGGCCTCTATTCCCTGTGACAAAGCTGCATCCCACCATCCCGAGTCCACCTCACCCTCCTCTGGGTCTGATACATCATCATCATTGGTATCAGTCTGCATGATTTGGGCCAGAGTACGCTTCTGTGGACAAATGGCAGGGGTCTGAGACGCTGGAATGACCACTGAATTCATCAGGTCATCAACAGATTGCCTTAAGTATTGTGTCTCCTTCTCATTTTAGGATAATTTATTCGAAATATTTGAAATCATCCCTTTTAATGAATCTAACCATACTGGTTCAGATCCGCTAGCCTGAGAATGTGTACTATCCTGAGTACACGGCAGTGAGACCCCAGATTAAGAAAAACACTCTGCTGTGCATGATACACACTCCTTCGACATAGTAAATGTGAGAAAACACACACATACACACACGAATAGGTTAAAACACAGTTAACCCACACAGAGCCATTCTATGGTGACACAGAGTAAAATGGAGCCAAACACACAGCGCCCCTATAGCTAAAGTGTAAGTTTAGTTAGGTCACAAACTACGTACCCTTAGTAGGATTTAGTACACCAATATATTGCTCCCTGTCCCCCTTTGCTATGACCCCCTGGTACCGCTGAGGTGTTCTTGAGTCCTTGTGGAGGAGCTGCGCTTCCCTGCCAGTCTGCTGAGTCGAGCTGCATAGGGAAAATGGCGCTGGTGAGCACCTGGATCCACTCATAGTGAAGCCCCGCCCCCTTAATGGCGCACAGTCTTCCCATTTTTTTTATACTGGCTGAGGTGAATAATGCAGTCTACAGTGGGTTAAAACTCCTGTAGTGTAGTGCCAGTGTGGCTATTAGAAGTGGCTTCAGCTCGCCCCTCACAGCGGTTTCACAATGTGCCTGAATCATTTGGTCCCTGTGGCGGCCTCTAGTGGTCATCAGCGCACATAACAGAGGTGAGGAGCAGACTTGGCTTTTATAATATAAGATTATGAGGATAATTCCGAGTTGATCGCTCGCTGCCGTTTTTCGCAGCATATCGATCAGGCTAAAAATCGGCTGTTCTGCGCATTCGTATGGGCCGCAGGGCGCACGCGCTAAGTAATTTCACACAAAAGTAAGCAATTTTACACAGGGGCGAGCAACGCTTTTCAGTCGCTCTGCTGATCGGTGATTGATTGACAGGAAGTGGGTGTTTCTAGGTGGTAAATGAGCGTTTTCTGGGAGTGTGCTAAAAAAAACGCAGGCGTGTCAGGCTAAAATGCAGGAGTGGCTGGAGAAACGGGGGAGTGGCTAGCCGAACGCAGGGCGTGTTTGTGACGTCAAACCAGGAACTAAACGGACTGAGGTGATCGCAATCTAGGAGTAGGTCTGGAGCTACTCAGAAACTGCAAGGAATTATTTAGTAGCAGTTCTGCTAATCTTTCGTTCGCTATTCTGCTAAGCTAAGATACACTCCCAGAGGGCGGCAGCCTAGCGTGTGCACTGCTGCTAAAAGCAGCTAGCGAGCGAACAACTCGGAATGAGGGCCTATATACATACTAGGGTCACACAATGCAGTGTCCTCCTGTTTTTAGGGTGTGTAAACTGACATAAAAACATCAGTATAAAATATATTAACCACTTAACTGATGATTTTTTCCCCCCAAAAAAACGCTCCGAAATTTACATTTTTTTTAAATGAGTGAATTAAGTGAAGAACCTTATCCGAAATGATTTTAGTAAAAAAAAAAAAGAACAAAAAATTTTTATTTTTTTAATACATTTTTTTTAAACATTGGAACATCGATTGGGAAGATAGGCAACATTGGAACATTGGTAACATTGCAACCATCGCAACGTTACTTTTGACCACTAAAATAACTACCAGGAAGACACAAGGGGGTCTGAGGTGGCTTGGGGGGTTGTTTTACACTTTCCCAGCAGCTGCCATTATCTGCAGCAGCTGGGTGGGGGGTCCTGCCGTGCTGACTGATCAGCAATGATCGGCAGGACGGCAACACTGGGGGCTGGGTGCTGGAAGGCAGAGGGACTTCTGGTCCCTCTGACAGCAGTAGAGGGAAGTTTCTCTTCCCTGACGCTGCTAACACTCTCTCTAGGGTATTCAATTATCCGCAAATTTGTGGCAATTTTCCGCCCGGAAATTTTCCGCGGCAATCGGGCGAAAATTGCCGCGAAAGTGCTCCGTTTTTCGACCTATTTAATTCCAAACGGGTTTCACGTGAAAATTATTGCAGTGAAAAGTGCAGGTGAAAATGGGGAAATCAACCTGTACCCCAAAAAATGCTAAACTAACATAGGAAAACAGAAGAGAAGTGTATTAGAGATCACATTAGAGAGTTTTTGGGGACTTAAATTGTGTGAAATGGCTGTTATATGCATTTTTTTTTTTTAAATGCAAAAAAATGATAGAAAGCAAGTTTTTTTGAGCAAAATAAATGCTCATTAAATTTGGGGTACATGAAAATGGGTATAAGTATATATTTGGGTCATTTTAGGGTACTTAAAAAAAAAGTGGAAACAGACCGATTACTCCCATCTGCAAGCCTAAAAACACCTGTCCCACTCATAAAGCACCCCAATATACCTGTCCCATACCTTGAACCCCAATTTCCATCACTTTGTACTTTTTCACCCCAAAAATGACATGTCATTATTGGCCAATTAAAAATAATTAAAAACCTCAACGTGCCTAATTAGTCATTAAGGGGGGTGTCCCAGGAGTTCTGTACCATATCCAAACATTTTTACCTTAAAATAGTGACTTTTTCCAACTTTTCACCTGCTTCAGAGTAGGTGAAGTGAAATTAGTGAAAAAATGATCACGATAAATTTTCCCGGAAAATTGAATAGCCTGTAATTGCGTTTCGTGGGAAAAGTCTGTTTTTTCGCGCGAAAAGTTTGTAATCGCTGCTAATTGAATATACCCCTCTATCTGACTAGTCATATCCTGTGCATCTGATGCGACCATGCCAGGCAAGTGGTTAATAAACAGAGAACCTTATAATGCAGATATCTCAGCCAATAAATGCACCTGCCAAATCTAACAGTATCAGCTGGTTATAAAAACAGATACTGCCAACAGGCATGAGAGGCAAATGGTGATGCTGGTGTGGAGGAGGAGGGGGGCACAGACAGGCAGGCAACCTAATGCTAGTGGTGGGAGTGACGACTGAGGTGAGGATGGCTGCGGGGGGTGGGTGGGGGGGGGGGGGGTAGTTGTATGTGATAGACCTGCTCTTGGGTTGGGGAAACAGACAGTGGAACCTGGTAACATTGTTTACATTATTAATCCCAAACCACACGTTATATTCCCCCCCCCCCCCCCCCCACCACCACCACATAAACAAACACAACTAAACGTATTTCTGAGGTATCAGGGGAGAGCCATCAGCTGCCCTGCATGCGCGATGCCTGTACTCCCTGACAGAAGAGGTAGGTGATGTTCAGGGGCACCAGTGGGGCAGGCTTAGACAGACAGGATATGTGCCACAGAGGCATAATAGGTGTGGCCACAGGCAGCCGGCTGTGCCCTTCCAGACTCCAGCGTTCCTGACGACGGTTCTGTCAGCCCACCCCTGACTACAGTCAATAGCCTGCCGACTTTATAAAAGTGTATTGTCTGGTGTCGCAGCCGGGAGACAGAGAGGACTCTTTATGGCCGCTGTGATTGTGTAAATATAATTGGAGCAGCCTGGAGAGCTTTCTGTCTGCTTACTGGCTATCTGTCATGTAGATAGCAGTTCATACCTGCGGCCTTCAGAGGTGCAAAATTGTATCAGCCTGGGGGGCTGATGTCACCCTGCCCCATCTCAGCCCGCCACTGCACTCATTCCATTTGATGTGCTGCTTTTACAAAGGCCGCCGGGATCACGACCACCGGGATCATATACCCAACGCATCTATATAACTATTAACTCCGTGGTTCCTAAACTTTCTTGAATATCAGCATTTTTTTAATGGCACCTGTAAGCCAAAAGTTTCTTATTAAGAAATACAGCAAAAATTCTTAAATGAAGGAAATAATGGTTATATGCAGAGCCGCAACTACGGGGGGGGGGGGGCAGAGTTGAAGAGGCGCCGTCCCGCTCCGCTGCACCAAGGACGCGTCCGTAGAGATGCTTCCCGCTTCACACAGGCGCCGCTTCACACACATAATGTGCCAGCTCTGTGTGTGTGTGTTAGAGCGCGCTTCAGAAATGGAGAGGAGGGGGCCCCGACTGATGTAGAAGATCAGCACTAGAAGTGTGTAAAGGTAGGGAGAGGCAGCTGTATATGTACACTATGTGTGTGTGTGCAGACAGTGTACTTTAACTTAGTGTGTGTGAGCAGTGCAGTGTAACCGTGTGTGTGTGTGTGTGTGTGTGTGTGTGTGTGTGTGTGTGTGTGTTGAAGCAGTGCAGTGTAGCCCTGTTTGTATGTGTGTTGGAGCAGTGAAGTGTAACCCTGTGTGTATGTGTGTTGGAGCAGTGCAGTGTAACCCTGTGTGTGTGTGTGTGCATGTGTTGGAGCAGTGCAGTGTAACCCTGTATGTGAAACAAACTAAAAAAGGGGGGAAGGGCGCCTCCCTGAGCCTATGTTGAAATGCTGCCCGCTGCTCTCAAAGGGATAGGGTATTAGCGATCCCTAAACAAATGGAAACAAAAAAGGACTAAACAAGAGAGCGCAGGCAGACTTAACAGAAGTTAACAATTTATTAAAACAGTGATCACAGAATATGATAATATTAAGATAGTTATGAATTAATTCCGTACTACAACTCCATATATTCCACACATTCCAGTGCACTAATATACTGGTATAATGACGATATGAAGTAATCCTAAAATGTTTAGCAGCTGGTGTTTAAGTGCTGAGAATCTGGATATTATCCATATAACAGTCTCATACTTGTATTGATTTGTTCAAAATGAAAGTCACATATATGCAAAGTCAGTGCACTGTTGATTATGGATTAAATATCTATAAGTTACCTCCAATGGACATAGCACCAGTTCCGTTTGATTTAGTATATCCTCATATAGGAATTGACGCTTACCGCTTCCTTGATATGAATATAGCACTCCCGAGTGCTCGTGTGTCTGCTTGTTCCAGCGGCTGTATCCACTGCTCTCTCCTTACTAAGTCGTGTCAGACTCCTGACTGCTCACCGCTCCTACGGATCATCTGACGGTGCTGTAATTAACCGAAGTGCCGTTGATCCAAGGAGATAAGCTGACAACCACGGTCCCCGTATTGCAGAAGGGACCAGTGCAGGTGGCTTTTTTCGGGCAGATTTAGACCCGACAGTGGAAATGAGCTGGCAGCCACGGTCCCCGTGATTCAAAAGGGACCAGTGCAGGAGGCTTTGCTCGGGCAGATTTTTACCCGACAGTGGAGTAGAGCTGGAACAGGTGAAGTCCGTGAGAGGTGGAAGTGGTTGGATGAAAGGTAGTCGGATCCTATAGCAGCCCTGACGCGTTTCTCGACCGGCACAGTCTGGTCGTTTCCTCAGAGGGTTATAATGAACCAATCCTGCTGGTTCCTCATATTTAAAGGACTCCTAGGACGGTCATTAGTACAGGCACCTGGGAGGCACCTGTTCAGATCATTAGTGAACGTGTGTGCAAGTGGAGTTACAATCGGTTCCACAGACAAATCCAGCAGTCTTAAATAAGCATGTCTAAACATACTAATTCCTAACTCAACCAAATAACATACCAAAATTAAAATTCAAATAACTTTCAAAGTAATACTTTTATATATTTATGATATTTCTATTATTATTATTATTAATATTGTTTCTTAGCGGAGCGGGAGACAGCAACATAGTACTCTCAATATAATTGTTTATAATCCAAATTTCATAGGGTGGATAAATCCATATCACTGCAACGATTATTAATATGATCTGACTGTTACAATATTAAACCATATTTGATGTATTGATCAGTACTACTGAATTACATATATCTATATGGGATATTCTCACTCGAATTGATCTAATTGTATCTCATAGAATAGGGAGAAACATAAATAAGTAATAAATAATAAATATAAATTTAACTAAACCAATTATATATAAAAACATATGCTACTCATCAGTAGGTACAAGTATTTATACATATAATATAGAATTACTTCCCCAGTGGTGCAAATGGATAAACCATTTGATCTCCATTTCGGGTAAAAATCTGCCCGAGCAAAGCCTCCTGCACTGGTCCCTTTTGAATCACGGGGACCGTGGCTGCCAGCTCATTTCCACTGTCGGGTCTAAATCTGCCCGAAAAAAGCCACCTGCACTGGTCCCTTCTGCAATACGGGGACCGTGGTTGTCAGCTTATCTCCTTGGATCAACGGCACTTCGGTTAATTACAGCACCGTCAGATGATCCGTAGGAGCGGTGAGCAGTCAGGAGTCTGACACGACTTAGTAAGGAGAGAGCAGTGGATACAGCCGCTGGAACAAGCAGACACACGAGCACTCGGGAGTGCTATATTCATATCAAGGAAGCGGTAAGCGTCAATTCCTATATGAGGATATACTAAATCAAACGGAACTGGTGCTATGTCCATTGGAGGTAACTTATAGATATTTAATCCATAATCAACAGTGCACTGACTTTGCATATATGTGACTTTCATTTTGAACAAATCAATACAAGTATGAGACTGTTATATGGATAATATCCAGATTCTCAGCACTTAAACACCAGCTGCTAAACATTTTAGGATTACTTCATATCGTCATTATACCAGTATATTAGTGCACTGGAATGTGTGGAATATATGGAGTTGTAGTACGGAATTAATTCATAACTATCTTAATATTATCATATTCTGTGATCACTGTTTTAATAAATTGTTAACTTCTGTTAAGTCTGCCTGCGCTCTCTTGTTTAGTCCTTTTTTGTAACCCTGTATGTGTATGTTGAAGCAGTGCAGTGTAACCCTGTGTGTATGTGTGTTGGAGCAGTGCAGTGTAACCATGTGTGTGTGTGTGTGTGTGTGTGTGTGTGTGTGTGTGTGTGTGTGTGCATGTGTTGGAGCAGTGCAGTGTAACCCTGTATGTGTATGTTGAAGCAGTGCAGTGTAACCCTGTGTGTATGTGTGTTGGATCAGTGCAGTGTAACCCTGTGTGTGTGTGCATGTGTTGGAGCAGTGCAGTGTAACCCTGTATGTGTATGTTGAAGCAGTGCAGTGTAACCCTGTGTGTATGTGTGTTGGATCAGTGCAGTGTAACCCTGTGTGTGTGTGTGCATGTGTTGGAGCAGTGCAGTGTAACCCTGTATGTGTATGTGTATGTTGTATGTTGAAGCAGTGCAGTGTAACCCTGTGTGTATGTGTGTTGGAGCAGTGCAGTGTAACCGTGTGTGTGTGTGTGTGTGTGTGTGTGTGTGTGCATGTGTTGGAGCAGTGCAGTGTAACCCTGTATGTGTATGTTGAAGCAGTGCAGTGTAACCCTGTGTGTATGTGTGTTGGATCAGTGCAGTGTAACCCTGTGTGTGTGTGCATGTGTTGGAGCAGTGCAGTGTAACCCTGTATGTGTATGTTGAAGCAGTGCAGTGTAACCCTGTGTGTATGTGTGTTGGATCAGTGCAGTGTAACCCTGTGTGTGTGTGTGCATGTGTTGGAGCAGTGCAGTGTAACCCTGTATGTGTATGTGTATGTTGTATGTTGAAGCAGTGCAGTGTAACCCTGTGTGTATGTGTGTTGGAGCAGTGCAGTGTAACCCTGTGTGTGTGCATGTGTTGGAGTGGAAGTGTAATCGTGTGTGTGTGTGTGTGTGTGTGTGTGTGTGTGTGTGCGCCAAATGACTGCCTTGCCCCGGGTGACAGAAACCCTAGTTTCGGCCCTGCTTATATGTCATCCATAGGGTCAGTTATGTGGCGGTGGATGTGGGTGTGCTTGTCCACATATCTTATTAGCAGCGTCTGCACTGGTACAGTGGGGATCGAAAGTTTGGGCACCCCAGGCAAAAATTCATTTTAATGTGCAAAAAGAAGCCAAGGAAAGATGGAAAAAGCTCCAAAAGCCATCAAATTACAGATTAGATATTCTTATAACATGTCAAAAAAAGTTTGATTTTATTTCCATCATTTACACTATCAAAAGAACAGAAAACAAAAAATGGCGTCTGCAAAAGTTTGGGCACCCTGCAGAGTTAATACCTTGTACCCTTTGGACAGCTGAGACCTGGCAGTGTCATGGATTGTTCTCAATCATCGTCTGGAAAGACCAGGTGATATCAATCTCAAAGGTTTTAAAAGCCCAGACTCATCTGACCTTGCTCCAACAATCAGCACCATGGGTTCCTCTAAGCAGTTGTGTAGAACACTGAAACTGAGAATAGTTGATGCTCACAAAGCAGGAGAAGGCTATAAGAAGATAGCAAAGCGTTATCAGATGCCCATATCCTCTGTTCGGAATGTAATTAAGAAATGGCAGTCATCAGGAACAGTGGAAGTCAAAGCAAGATCTGGAAGACCAAGAAAAATATCAGACAGAACAGCCTGCAGGATTGTGAGAAAAGCAAGTCAAAATCCACGTTTGACTGCACGATCCCTCCAGGAAGATCTGGCAGACACTGGAGTTGTGGTACACTATTCCACTATAAAGAGATACTTGTACAAATATGGTCTTCATGGAAGAGTCATCAGAAGAAAACCTCTTCTACGTCCTCACCACAAAAATCAGCGTTTGAAGTTTGCAAATGAACATATAGACAAGCCTGATGCATTTTGGAATAAAGTTCTGTGGACGGATGAGGTTAAAATAGAACATTTTGGCCGGAATGAGCAAAGGTACGTTTGGAGAAGGAAGGGCACAGAATTTAATGAAAAAAACCTCTGTCCAACTGTTAAGCATGGGGGTGGATCAATCATGCTTTGGGGTTGTATTGCAGCCAGTGGCACAGGGAACATTTCACGAGTAGAAGGAAAATTGGATTCAATGAGATTCCAGCAAATTTTGGATGCTAACTTGATGCCATCTGTGAAAAAGCTGAAGTTAAAGAGAGGCTGGCTTCTACAAATGGATAATGATCCTAAACACACCTCAAAATCCACGGTGGATTACATCAAGAGGCGTAAACTGAAGGTTTTGCCTTGGCCTTCACAATCTCCTGACCTCAACATAATTGAAATCTATGGATAGACCTTAAAAGAGCAGTGCGTCACAGACAGCCCAGGAATCTCAAAGAACTGGAAGACTTTTGTAAGGAAGAATGGGCGAAGATACCTCAAACAAGAATTGAAAGACACTTGGCTGGCTACAAAAAGCGTTTACAAGCTGTGATACTTGCCAAAGGGGGCAGTACAAGGTATTAACTCATGCAGGGTGCCCAAACTTTTGCAGACGCCATTTTTTATTTTCTGTTCTTTTGAAAGTGTAAATGATGGAAATAAGATCAAACTTTTTTTGAAATGTTATAAAACTGTCTAATCTGTAATTTGATGCCTTCTGGAGATTTTTCCATCTTTCCTTGGCTTCTTTTTGTACATTAAAATGATTTTTTGCCTGGGGTGCCCAAACTTTCGATCCCCACTGTATTGCCTGTCACATTGACCATAATGTGATTTGCCTCTGTACCACCAACCAATGGCACCTCTGCAAGTATGGGAACCACTTTATCAACTAGAGAACTGATTACCACTGAATAGCAGAGTTTATTTCAACACACCTAAATATTACAATAATAATGGCCTGATTCATGTTTGTAAGTAAAGCAAAAAAACAAAAATAACCAAACAAGCAACTGGGAAAAACCATGTTGAACTGCATCACATACCTCCCAACATTTTAGAATTGCAAAGCGGGACTCCTGCGTGTGGGCGTCCGGAAAGGGGATGTGGCCTAAATTAAAGGGGCGTGGCCTTTCAGCAGTACCGCGATCGTGAGTCACACCCCCTTTAACAGTCACTAAAGGGGGCATGACCAGCGCTCTGTGAGCTGCTGGCATGCCCCCTCTCCCTCTGTCTTCACTGAATAGACGCTGTGCGCATGTGCACAGCATCTATTCACAGCTGCTCTGGAGTGCAGGAGCTTCCAAACTGCCCCCTATCCCCCACCGCTGGATACTGCGACTTGCGGGTGGGACAGCGGGACAGTCCCAAAAAAACGGGACTGTCCCGCGAAAATCGGGACAGTTGGAAGGTATGATATTACAGTGACTATCAGGGGAAAATATTGGTCAGATTCCACTGCATGCCATTGGGATAATCCAAAATAATCCACTATATTTCTTGTCTAAAATGTGTTGTATATTTTTGTATCTTATTTCCCCTTCGTAATACTGTGTAACCAATTCATCTAGTACAAGTAACAGGAAGATCAGCTAGTATATTATTGCACTTGTCACCTAATGAAATATATTCTCTACGACTTCATGCTTCTAAAAAACAACTCTGATTTATGCTAATTCATCTGTATTATGTGATATTGGAATAATCCAATACTTGAGCAATCTGGGCCATTCTCCCCATACTGTAACTGTTGTATAAACCGCTGCGCAAATCAAATAACCTTGAACTACATCTATCACTGCCAGACCCTCCCTAAAGGCAAATGTGCTGTCAATACTCCTATTACCGCTCAGTACATGGTCAGGGGTCTATCACAGTATATAGCCACGCAGCTGACTGAATGGACATAGAGATAGATAATCAAAAATCATGTTAATGGAACATAATCTACTGGAAATATTCTGGAAAGTTTTAATAATCCTGTTTCCAGTCTTATAGGGATCCTCATTAAACCACATGAAATAATAATAAAAAATAAAATAAATACACCGCAAAAGGAAATACAGTAATCACACCTCGCAAAGGAGGAAAGCAACATGCTGCTCTCCACACACTGTACTTGCAGCTGCATGCTGGGAGTTGTAGTTCTACAATAGCTGGAGAGACAGGTTGCTTAAATCTGCTCTAGAGAAACATACAGTATATCTAAAAAAACTGTTTGTCTGTACATTATAAAAGGATTAATATAGTCTGCACAGTAGATGATAAAGTCACGCAGTGAATTATTGAAGAGGTGCAACTAGACATTTGTGGGCCCCATAGTGAAATTATGTAAGGGCCCCAATGTATGTGGGGTTTTGACTAGGGTGGTGGGCATGTGGCCACCCTTAGCTGTGGATGCCATAGTATCTGCAACCCCTGATACTATGGTAGTTCTGCCCAGAGGTCCCAAGAGGGGAGAAGAGAGGTGTGAAGTACACAGACCCGGGTCTTTCTGGTGCCAGGGCCTGCAAAACCAGAATATACACGCCTCTAAGATGGAGTGACCATGCCACTTTGGCAATGACAAAGTACACTGGACATTAAATGCCAAAAAATGACTTTATTAACTGAGCATTGCCTGAAAGCATACAGTAGATCTCTCTTTCCAGGAGCATATACTGCAAAGCAGGGCCGTGTTAAGTAGTGTAGGCCCCTGGGCAAAGCAATGCACTGGGGCCCCTACACATCCTCCAGCAGTAGGGGTGGGGGGGTGCTATCAGCGGCAGCTTTGATGTCCCGCAGGCGGTAGGGGGTGTTCTATCTTCCGCTCAGCATGTAGGACCTGGAGCAGTCATTTCTGCTAATTGCTCCTTTATTGCACAGATGGTGGGATATGGGGCAGGAGGGAGAAGACTAAACTGTAGAAGGGAGCATTGGGCTGAATTAAGCGGCCCCGGGTACATAACTTTCAGGATGGTAGGGGGTGTTTAATATGCAGGGAAGGGGAGGACAGTTGGGTGGGCTTTTTGATATTCATAATTTTCCGGTGGGAGGGGAGCTTGCTTGACTGTAGATATATCCAGTTCCTGATAGATTTATTTGTTTTCATTGGGATAAAAAAAACTAGAGTCCCACCTTTCAGGAGGTATAGGGGACTTGGGGATCAGAGTTCAGGAGCCAGAGCAATCCACCAATGAAAATATAAAATTGCATACCAGGCATGTGGAGCTGGAGCAGGGAACAGTTGCTGGATGGCTGATATCTCTGGCTCTGGGCATATAAACTGCTAGTGTCCACCGAGAGGGGAGAGTCCCAACTTTTGGAGTTAACCCTCAGAAAAACTCAGGTTCAGACAGAACCCGGGATATCTGCATGGGAACAGCAATTAACAGGCTCGGATGGGGGCCACTGCTTTGAGGTCGGATATCCCCGGTTCCCCAGGCCTGATTTTCAAGAACCTGGAAAAAGGGGACACCCAGCTATCAGCCTAGGGCCCTTATACTCCTGGAGCCCTTGGGCAACTGCCCATTGAGCCCATATGAAAAGACGTCCCTGATGCAAAGTACTGCTATCCTTTGTAAGTACCCTAAATACCACTTAATTCACAAACTTCTCTTAATTCACAGGTTTCCAATTACAGTATTCAAAGGACAAGAGCAGCAACACATATAAAAACATATACGAAATCATATTCAACTAATAAATACAACTAGCATACTGTATGTAACACATTACCAAACATTCTGATAATATACAGTACTTTATATAATTATAGTGTTATATGAATCCCATTATTATTAGTAAGGGCTGGTAAATGTTTTTATGGGCACATACATCGTGTACTTCAAGGATGTACAATTTCTTATTCATTTAAAACTAGTATAATTTAGAGATGAGCGGGTTCGGATTTACTCGGTTCTAAACGCCAGAATTATGAAGTTCTTTTTTTCTGGATTTTTCTTATCGGCTAACCAAAACACGTGACGTCCGTGAGCCAATAAGGAGATTCGGGTAAATCCAAGTAAAACCAAACCCGCTCATCTCTAGTATAATTATAATATGAAGGAGGTTTATAGGCTATGGCCCAGATTTATCAAGCCTTGGAGAGTGATACATTGCACGGTGATAAAGTACCAACCAATCAGCTTCTAACTGTCATTTTTTAAACACAGCCTGTAACATGGCAGTTAGGAGCTGATTGGCTGGTACTTTATCTCCGTGCAGTTTCTCACTCTCCGAGGCTTCATAAATCTGGACCTATATGTCTATTAACAAATGTTCTAACCATATTTATTTACAGAGTTCTAGGTGTATAATTGGAATTGTCACATTCATAATATGCCCGTTTACTTAGTGAGACTTATACTGTGCCCTGTGGGCTGTGTCATCTTATATATATATATATACTGAGTGGAAATAGTTACTGAGAAATTTGAGCACATATAAACCAGATTATATTATAACAGGGTCACACATTCTGGAAGATAACATCTCTATTTCTAAAGGGGCGATGCCCCCGCTATCCAGTCCAGCACAATCCTGCAATGCACTGGCTGTCCCTATATTATTTTACCATATAGGGGGATATTCAATTTGCCCCGAAGAGACATCGGGAGTAAATACCCCTGATGTTTCTTCAGGTGCTGCGGTCGGGCTATTTGATTAGCTCGGCCGGTAACAAGTGCATTTACACCCATAAACATACAGGTTCAGTGAAACCTGTGTGTTTTCGGATTAAATGGCCCCGTTTTCGGATGAAAACAGGGCTGTTATCAGGGATTTTGCTTCGCCTGCCGGAGGCAGGTGAATCAAAATCCCAGATAAACCACGGCATGCGCTGGCTTATCGGGGCTAATTAGATAGCCCCCGGCGGCGTTACAGTACACCCGACTTGCTGTTGGGGTAATTGAATATCGTTGTTTTGATCTGTAGGTGGACATATTACTCAGGATGTGTATACACAATGCAATCCTATTACTCCCTGAAGTGAATGATGCTGGTCTCACAATTGGATACTGTACATACAGGATTGTGTGTTAGTGCATTTTATAAATTCTGCACCCAGACAAATTATTGAATTTATATATATATATATATATATATATATATATATATACACACACACACACACATATTAAATATGCAAACCAATCAGCCAGTGACTGCACCTTGTACCGGACACACTGACTCATGCCCTCACCTTGCTCCAGGCTGTGCACCTTCACCTGTATCTCCGTCTGTCCTCCCTGCAGCTTGTGGGCCAGGTACAGCCGCCCGGAGCCGCTCTCTATCCGCACCGGGGGGTCGCTCGGCCAGCTGATCTCAAACCACTTGCCCCGGTACCTCCTGTCCGGGACAGTGAATATGGTCTCCCCAAGGGCGCCCCCTGCCGGGACCCGCACGGTGTAGGACGAGGATATGGCTTGGGGCAGAGAGGAGCGGGCGGACCTGTGCCGGGCTGTGAGAGAGGGCACAGGGCTACGGGCTGGCACAGAGGGGTGAGAGAGGGCACGGATGATGGGTATGGAGGGAAGAGATGTGGGCTCAGGAGGGGAAATGGCAGCAAGCCGGGTGGGGGTAATTGATGGGGGCACCGGGGTAGGATAGGACTCTGTGCCCTCTGGCAAGGGCAGTTCTCCTAGTGTTGGTGTAGAAAGAGGCAGTCTGGGCACAGTGGCAGGAGGCTGTAACTGAAAGGTAGAGGGTGGCATCAATAAGTTGATACATGTGCGTTGGCAGCCCCTCTGGGTAGTTGGTGGGTACCCTGCTGTGCCAGCATCTGGAAGCTCCTCCTGAGCAACACCCAGAACCCCCTGTGACCCGTCAGAGGAAGAAGAATAGATGGGGTTCACTGAACCATGCCCACTGGTAGCACCAATGTCCTCTTCATCCAGAACCAGTGGAGTGCTCTGCGCCTGGCACCGGGTGGCTGAGAGCACCAGGAAGGCGATAATGGGCAGAATGCTGCAATGTAGATGCCCCGATCGGCAGCACATCATACCCGGGCATAGTAGCAGCAGCAGCATATTGCCTTCCCTGGGAACCAGCATGCAGCAGCAGGAATGTGCCTGGTAAAGGTTGCAGGAGGGTGCAGCTCCAGCAGATGGGGAGTGGAAGCTGTTCTGCCTCCTGCTGTACAGTCTCTCACAGTCTGCACAGTGTGAGTGAGGGATGCTGAGGACACTCCTCACACCCAGCCCCTGATGCAGTGTGGTGGCCTCATTACATGCAGACACACCTCCTGCCAGTCCTGTGTTAGCAGCATCCGAATAGAGGATTTATGGCCTAAACTGCCCCATTTGCTGTCAGACTTTGCAAGACACCCGTGTATAAAGCTCTGAACACCGCTTATGTTAATGTGCAAAGGACTGATTACCCTCCTCTCCCCACTTTATACTATCTTTTACCTAGCTAGCACGGAATAGGCAGGGGCAGCAATGTCATGGAGCACTGATAATAATCTTCTAGAAGTTCTTGTACTATAGTATAGTAACATCTACACAAAGGTCCAGAGAGATATTATACACAATAGTAACTCTGGGGGTAATTCAGACTTGATCGTAGATTTGCTAAATTTAGCACATCTACGATCACTTTCACAGACATGCAGGGGGACGCCCAGCACAGGGCTAGTCCGCCCGGCATGTCTGGCCCTCCCCCCGCTGCACAGGTACAAAAGCATCACACGGCCGCGATGCTTTTGTACCTGAAGAGTAGCTCCCTACCAATGCAGCTCCTGCACGCTGGCAGGGAGCTACCTGTCGCTCTCCGGGTCGCAGCGGCTGCGTGTGACGTCACGCAGCCACCACGGCCCGCCCCCCCCCCCCCCCCGCACTGTCCAGGCACACCTGCGTTGTCCGGGCCGCGTCCCAAAAACGACAGCCCAACGCTGTCAGCCCGCCCCCTCCCACCCAGCGAACGCCTCTGCCTGTCAATCAGGCAGAGGCGATCGCTGGGCTGAGATGCCGATCACATCTCTGGCATGCGCACTGCGGTGCCTGTGCATGCGCAGTTCAGACCTGATCGCCCGCTGTGCGAAAACGCACAGCAGCGATCAGGTCTGAATTAGCCGCTGTATACAGTAGGTTAGAGCACCTCTCTTGCCAATATGTATTCCTATACAATCCCAAGCCTGCTGTATCACATGGCATGTACAGCAAGCTCATTGTGACTGTTTACTGTGAGATAACATGAATGTGGCTGCGTTACATCCTTATTATGTCATTTAGGTAGTATGGGGGTCATTCCGAGTTGATCGTAGCTGTGCTAAATTTAGCACAGCTACGATCATGAACTCAGACATGTGCGGGGACGCCCAGCACAGTGCTATCCCGCCCCGCATGTCAGTGCCGGCCCCCTGCAGAAGTGCAAAGGCATAGCACAACGGCGATGCCTTTGCACTCCAAGAGTAGCTCCCGACCAGCGCAGCTTTAGCGTGCTGACCGGGAGCTACTCGTTGCTCCCCGGCCTGCAGCGGCTGCGTGTGACGTCACGCAGCCGCTGCGGGCCACTCCCCATTTTGCTGCCGTTTTGCCCCCTCCCGCCCATCGACCTCCTCTGCCGGTCAATCAGGCAGAGGCGATCATAGCGCAGCGACGGGCGGCCATGCGCCGGCGCACTGCGGCGCCGGCGCATGCGCGGTTCTGACCCGATCGCTACGCTGCGAAAAACGGCAGCGTGCGATCGGGTCAGAATGACCCCCAGTATACAATACTTTGGGTGTGTTTCAATAGATCTACTGCAAAAAGACAGTCTATAGGTTGACCCCAAACGGTCGACGTGCAAAAGATCAACAGAGTCAAAAGGTCGACAGGTACAAAAGGTCGACAGGGTCACAGTGTTGACATGAAAATGGTCAACACACTTTTTTTTGGGGGGGGGGGGGGGGGGGGGGTTGGTGTCATTTTGTATGTTTTACCATATCTGAGCTAAGCCAGTGGGAACGTGTACCTTCGTGGGTTTGCCTCACTCGCCAGGCTTCAGGCAAGGTTAGTATTCCCAATTGTAGTCCACATGGATGGTAAATGATGAAAAAGTTGATAAAAAAAAAAAAAACTTGTGTCGACCATTGCCAGGTCTACCTTTAGGACCTGTCGACCTTAAGCACTGTCTACCTATCACCTGTCTAGCTTTTGCATGTCGCCCAGTTGGGGTCGACCTATTGAGTGTCTATCATTTTACTGTAGATCTATCAGCCAGATACCACATTGAGTAGTCTATCTGTCCGTACAACCTGCATATGAGTGTGTGCATTACACATCAGGATACATGTCTTATGGTGGTCATTCCGAGTTGTTCGCTCGCAAGCTGCTTTTAGCAGCTTTGCACACGCTAAGCCGCCGCCTACTGGGAGTGAATCTTAGCTTATCAAAATTGCGAACGAAAGATTCGCAATATTGCGAAAAGACTCCTCTGTGCAGTTTCTGAGTAGCTCGAGACTTACTCTGCCAGTGCGATCAGTTCAGTGCTCGTCGTTCCTGGGGGGTCATTCCGAGTTGTTCGCTCGTTATTTTTTTCTCGCAATGGAGCGATTAGTCGCTAATGCGCATGCGCAATGTCCGCAGTGCGACTGCGCCAAGTAAATTTGCTATGCAGTTAGGTATTTTACTCACGGCATTACGAGTTTTTTTCTTCGTTCTGGTGATCGGAGCGTGATTGACAGGAAGTGGGTGTTTCTGGGCGGAAACTGGCCGTTTTATGGGAGTGTGTGAAAAAACGCTACAGTTTCTGGGAAAAACGCGGGAGTGGCTGGAGAAACGGAGGAGTGTCTGGGCGAACGCTGGGTGTGTTTGTGACGTCAAACCAGGAACGACAAGCACTGAACTGATCGCACTGGCAGAGTAAGTCTCGAGCTACTCAGAAACTGCACAGAGAAGTCTTTTCGCAATATTGCGAAACTTTCGTTCGCAATTTTGATAAGCTAAGATTCACTTCCAGTAGGCGGCGGCTTAGCGTGTGCAAAGCTGCTAAAAGCAGCTTGCGAGCGAACAACTCGGAATGACCACCCTGGTTTGACGTCACAAACACACCCAGCGTTCGCCCAGACACTCCTCCGTTTCTCCAGCCACTCCCGCGTTTTTCCCAGAAACGGTAGCGTTTTTTCACACACTCCCATAAAACGGACAGTTTCCGCCCAGAAACACCCACTTCCTGTCAATCACACTCCGATCACCAGAACGAAGAAAAAACCTCGTAATGCTGTGAGTAAAATACCTAACTGCATAGCAAATTTACTTGGCGCAGTCGCACTGCGGACATTGCGCATGCGCATTAGCGACTAATCGCTCCGTTGCGAGAAAACAATAACGAGCGAACAACTCGGAATGACCCCCTATACTCAGTGCTGGTCATTTACATTTACCAAATTATTCCTTGAAGGTTGACGCAACAATTCCTATAGGTGTCCAAACTACGGTATGTAGTCATCATTGTGTCATTCGGAAGCTCAGCATGGTCAACATTTTAACATGATCATTATATTATCAGTCACAGGGCGGGATGTACTAATGGGGTCAATTCATAAGCGATTAGCATTGCGGAGGACAGCTCTTCCGATAAGAGTTGTCCTCCGTGATCCCCAGCGGCTGCCTGACTTCCGGGATTTGGCCCTGGGAGTCAGTCTGCGCATGCGTAGGGTCACGGGGGCGGGCGCGAGGCATGCTGGGAGGGATCCGATCGGATCCCCCACACAGCGCTGCGGAGAAAAGCAGCCGGCGGGGGGATAGTACGTTAGAAAAATGCGGTAAACGGGAGTTTACTGCATTTTCCGTTTAGTACATCCCGCCCACAATGTCTACAGTACTTGTCAGTGTTAGGTTTAAGGTTAGAGCTTGCGTTCTGTAAAAATGCTATGCCAACTGTTGAGATGTCGACATAATGCCCATGCTATCATGCTGATTGTCGGCAATCTATACGATAGTCATTATGATTCATCAACGATCGCAACATTGACCAATATATCATATAGTGCAGTGGTTCCCAAGCGCAGTCCTCAATGCACCCCAACAGTCCAGGGTTTAGGGATAGCCATGTTATAGTGTACACCCAATTAATTGTATAAACACTGCACAAGCTGCATCGTCCCATCAAATGCGATCTACAGTATACTGTAAGAATAGTAGTGTGTACGCACAACCACACAATGGGGGTCATTCCGAGTTGTTCGCTCGCTAGTAGTTTTTAGCAGCCGTACACACGCTATGCCGCCGCCCTCTGGGAGTGTATTGTAGCTTAGCAGAAGTGCGAACGAATGGATCGCAGAGCGGCGGCAAAAAAAATTTGTGCAGTTTTAGAGTAGCTCAATACCTAATCAGCGTTTGCGATCACTTCAGACTGTTCAGTTCCTGTTTTGACGTCACAAACACGCCCTGCGTTCGCCCAGCCACACCTGCGTTTTTCCTGGCACGCCTGCATTTTTCCGAACACTCCCTGAAAACGGTCAGTTGACACTCCCTGAAACGCCCACTTCATGTCAATCACTGTGCGGCCAGCAGTGCGACTGAAAAGCTTCGCTAGACCTTGTGTGAAACTACATTGTTCGTTGTAATAGTACTTCGCGCGTGCGCATTGCACCGCATATGCATGCTCAGAAGTGCCGTTTTTTTGCCTCATCGCTGCACAGCGAGCGAATGCAGCTAGCGATCAACTCAGAATGACCACCAATATGCTGCAGGGAGACATTGGGGGTAATTCAGAGTTGATCGTAGCAGCAAATTTGTTAGCAGTTGAGCAAAACCATGGGGGTCATTCCGAGTTGTTCGCTTGCAAGCTGCTTTTAGCAGCTTTGCACACGCTAAGCCGCCGCCTACTGGGAGTGAATCTTAGCTTATCAAAATTGCGAACGAAAGATTAGCAAAATAGCGAATAGACACCTCTTAGCAGTTTCTGAGTAGCTCCACACTTACTAGGCATCTGCGATCAGTTCAGTGCTTGTCGTTCCTGGTTTGACGTCACAAACACACCCAGCGTTCGCCCAGACACTCCTCCGTTTCTCCAGCCACTCCCGCGTTTTTCCCAGAAACGGTAGCGTTTTTTCGCACACACCCATAAAACGGCCTGTTTCCGCCCAGAAACACCCACTTCCTGTCAATCACATTACGATCACCAGAACGAAGAAAAAAACCTCGTAATGCCGTGAGTAAAATACCTAACTGCATAGCAAATTTACTTGGCGCAGTCGCACTGCGGACATTGCGCATGCGCATTAGCGACTAATCACTCCGTTGCGAGAAAAAAATACCGAGCGAACAACTCGGAATGACCCCCATGTGCATTGCAGGGGGTGTGTTCAAACTGAAATCTAAATTACAGTGTAAAAATAAAGCAGCCAGTATTTATTACCCTGCACAGAAACAAAATAACCCACCCAAATCTAACTCTCTCTGCAAATGTTATATCTGTCCTCCTCCCCCCCGCAGTGCACATGGTTTTGCCCAACTGCTAACAAATATGCTGCTGCGATCCACTCTGAATTACCCCCAATATATTATGTGATTGCAACAATGATTGCAGAGTGTGTAATTGTGCATTCTGGAATTTGGATTGTTAGTGAATTGGAAGGACCGTTGCATTGTTTGTAGTATTGTTCAGGTGTATACCCAGCTTTAGCTGTCACCAGAGTCTACTAGCACTCATATCACTAATGTACTGCCAGCTAGAGAGGAGGGGGTTCTATTCGGAGGCTGCCCACCCACGGGCCCCCTCCTCTCTTACACCGCCCCTGAGCCTATCTATCTTGCTCTTGATCACTGGTTACCCTTTCCCTTTGGATTAATCTCCTTCAACATACCCTAGAACAGGGGTGGATAATAAATTGGGTAAGCTGGGGAGAGTGATGTCCCCATGCGTTTGTTGTGCGGGTCCTGTGAACGCAGGCAGTGATTCAGCCGGAATGGGATAAATCCAGTCACCACACTGCACTCTGTGCTGAACTGTAGTCCAGAAAGGAAGGAGTTACACAGATCCTATTGTTGCAGAGAAATGGCAATTCCGCTATACAATAAACGTAATAACCGACTCCTCCATTTGCTTCCATTATGGGGAACTGGATATGTCTTATTAAAACGAAATTAAAGCCTCAGTTACCAAAAATAAGCACATTATTCCAGCCATACAGAGGAATCCACACAGCTCATGTCTAACAAATAGGATTAAGAAGTTTATGAGGAATGTCAGAGGCACAGAGGATGACAGCAGGACACATTACATAGATAACATGGATGAGCAAGCAATGGCAGCTAGGGTTTAACTGATAATAAATATTTGCGTCTGAGGGAAACATTACATCGGTTGTACCCCCCTGCTGACCTCATTCTATATTATTTATCTGCAATAAATTGTTAGCCAATCAGTATTGTATTGTATTGTATTGTACTGTATGTATCTTCTTTTTGTGTTTTGGAATGACTGGCTTTCCCCTGCAGATACTTTCCTGCTCCTTTCAGATAGATAAAGCTGTCAATCATCTGAGCAGTTGGCGGGGCCAGCATCGCATGCATTTCACACACGGTGAGATTCGGGCTAACCCTGATTCTCACTATGCGATAGGGGCTAGGTCGGCATCGCAAGCACATAATGACTGTGCTTGCGATACTGACTATGTGCGATTTTGGCTAAGTGTCAATTTTGACTATCTTTTCTATGAGATAGTCAAAATTGACTTGCCTGCAAGTCTATCTAAGCTTGCGATACTGACCGCGCTTCGGCATTGCATCGGGATCGCAAGGTGACTTTCACCTTGCGATCTGCACTAACTTTTCTTACAATTTTGACTATATAGTCAAAATCGTAAGAAAATATCTCACCGAGTGTACACATACAGTATTATTGTTCCTGTAACCGAGTTCTAGGTACCTTTCTATTTTTTCTGCTTCCTGCCATTTCAGTTTTGGAGTAATGATCTGTTCCCACAGTAGAAGGAGGTGCATGTACAAATTACTTTTTGTTAGACACATAAAATAAATAACGTATACATATATTTTTATATTCACTTTTCAAAATAGGATATTCTCACAACTACAAACTTTGATGGGCCATCTTTTTTTTAAATTCTTGCTCTGGGTACCCAAGAGTTTACAAAACAAAAAAGAAGCAAAATAACCAAAAACTCCCTATTACTGAAGCAGGTACATGTCCTGTCTAGAACATTGGGGGTCATTCCGAGTTGTTTGCTCGCTAGCTACTTTTAGCAGCCGTAAACTTGAATAAACTATATAACCCCTTGCGCTAATAAACTTAATTAGAGACAACAGGACATGAATACACTCGATATAATAATTGTAAGATAGTTTTAATATCTATAAAATTAATCATATAAGAACACACAGAAAATTCATCAAAGAATGAAATAATTAATATGCGCATATAAATAAAACCAAATCAATAGTTAAATAATAAAACTACTAACTGAGCATAAGAGGTGGATCATATAGCTAATAGTGACCACAGTGAGCTATTCAATACTCATAAAATTGATGATGTCCTTGTTTTTGTTCCCAAATAGGACAGTCCCATTAGATGTGCTCATAAATATTTCATGGTTAGATATCATATGGTGTGATATATATGGAGCCTTTGTTTATATATATACCAATGAATAAACTTAACCGATTGCTCACATAAACGGATGGTTCTTTACTTATGGGACAGATGTCCAAAAATCATGGAGGAATTGATATAACACCCGGGGCTTAGTGCACCGCAAGCACCTGTAGAATAAAGCTCCCGTTTTCCAATTACCACGAGTGGCGTCCTCCGTCTCCCACTGAAGCTGGCTCCCGTGCACACACCTTTAATGACTTTGAGAGAGAGAGTTTTACTCTATGAGGAAGCTTCAATTGGAAGCGAAACGCGTCAGAGAAAGTGCCCTATTTGTGACCCAGTGGACACTGTCTGTTGGTCCGTATTGATGTGCAGTGCTGTCCGAGATTGACAAGCGGGAGACGGGAGGACGCTATATGCAGTGGCTTGAAGACGGGAGCAGAATCAACTGTTCAGCGCCTGCGGTGCGCAGAGCTCCGGGAGCCGGACTGACATCTCTCTCTCTCTCTATTAGCTATATGATCCACCTCTTATGCTCAATTAGTAGTTTTATTATTTAACTATTGATTTGGTTTTATTTATATGCGCATATTAATTATTTCATTCTTTGATGAATTTTCTGTGTGTTCTTATATGATTGATTTTATAGATATTAAAACTATCTTACAATTATTATATCGAGTGTATTCATGTCCTGTTGCCTCTAATTAAGTTTATTAGCGCAAGGGGTTATATAGTTTGTTCAAGTTTACATCTGGTTCCAATCAGGTGGGATTGTGTTGGCTATATCCACAGGCCATTATACCTTTGTTGCTGCTGTATAGATTATACGAGTTATAAGAAATAATAATATTGGATTGTATCCTAGATACTTGTGCGGAGTGGGTGTGATTATGGATACAGGCACCCATCCGCAATTGTATATAAAAAATAGCGCCAGACATTAGTAGTGACTTTTAGCAGCCGTGCAAGCGCATAGTTGCCGCCCACGGGGGAGTGTATTTTCGCTTTGCAAGTGTGCAAACGCCTTTGCAGCCGAGCGCAGAAAAAAATAATTTTGTGCAGTTTCAGAGTAGCTCTGGACTTCCTCAGCCCTTGCGATCACTTCATTCTTTTTGGTGCCGGAATTGACGTCAGACACCCGCCCTGCAAACGCCTGGACACGCCTGCGTTTTCCCAAACACTCCCAGAAAACGGTCAGTTGCCACCCATTAACGTCCTCTTTCTGTCAATCACCTTGCGTTCGGCTGTGCGAATGGATTCTTCGCTAAATCCATCGCCCAGCACCGATCCTCTTTGTACCTGTACGACACACCTGCACATTGCGGTGTATACGCATGCGCAGTTTTGCAGTTTTTTTTACCTGATCGCTGCGCTGCGAAAATCAGCAGCGAACGATCAACTCGAAAATGATCCCCGTAGTGGGGTCAATTCAGTTGTGGGTGGAGCTGTCGATGCCCTCCTTCTAGAGTGGGCATATGCCACACTTAAGGGCATATCCAATTAGCCGGGGGTATAACCCATGACTGATTGTCAACCAATTCCATTCACTGCCAAAACACTGTGGGTTAATTACCAGAAGATGCACTTTTTCCTTGCAACCTCAGCAGCTTAAAATGTACCATACGGATTTAACGTGTGAGTAAATCCATAGCTTCCTGCATTTTTACGGAATCTATGGGTTGCCACGTGAAACATTAACCTTTTTCCCACGCCTTAAACCCACGGCCTAATTGGATATGTCCCTTACTGTAACCCTGAGATCTCATATGTTCATATGCATCCCTATGTGACTTAACAAAAGTATGTGATTTCGGAGTGGAGACGGGCCACTTGTTGTGTCGGTGCTGATGTTCCAACGCCCACAGTGGAATTTAACCACTGATTAGCCAGACTGCTCCATCCAACTTGTCAGGTGCTTCAGAAAACTTGAAAAAAGTGGGGACTCTCAGTGCAGTACAACATGACCTTTTCCTGCCAATCCCAGAAATTTGAACATACTAAAGCAAACAGAAATGCTAAAGAAATAGTTATGTGTTTCGTTGGCAGCAGATGGACGGGTGTTATTCCAAAATTAAAGTCTATTTTTTTTATTTAAGTCAAGTAGAAATCTTTGAGCCGGCCCAGATTGCATGGTAGAATATGTTGGTTACATTCTCTAATTGACTTAGATGTGGTAATAAAATCACATACTCTAACACAAAAAGGCAAATGAGATTAAGCAGACGGACCTGCTCATCCAACATTCCATTGGAGCAGCAGGACTGGGCGGAAGTGCCCAGAGATGGCAGTGGGGTGGGTTGGGAAGCTTGTCAATGGGGGTCATTCTGACCCGATCGCTAGCTGCAGTTTGTCGCAGCGCAGCGATCGGGTCGGAACTGCGCATGTGCCAGTGCCACAGTGCGCCGGCGCATGGCAGTCGTTGCTGCCTAGCGATCGCCTCTGAGACAGAGGCGGCCACTGGGCGGGAGGGGGCTGAACGGCGGCGTTAAGCCGCCGTTTATTAGGCGCGGTCTGGCCAACGCAGGCATGGCCGGACCGTTGGGGGGCGTGCCGCGGCGGCTGCGTGCCGTCTCACGCAGCCGCTGCGGGCAGCAACACACAATTCCCGGCCAGCCTCAGGAGCTGCGCTGGCCGGGAGTTACTCCACAGATACAAGAGCATCGCCGCTGTGCAATGCTTTTGTATTTGTGCGGGGAAGGGGGGGGGGGGACTGACATGCGGGGCGGACTAGCCCTGTGCTGGGCGTCCCCCCGCATGTCAGGGAAGATGATCGTAGCTGTGCTAAATTTAGCACAGCTACGATCAACTTGGAATGACCCCCAATGTTCTAGTTTTGGGGGGCTTGTTTGTAAGTACTTCCACTGGGGCAGCATTGTACATCCTACAATGGAACCTGTTACTTTTGATATTGTAAATAAAGCGGCGCGCCTTGGGTCCTATTGGAGAAAGAGCACTATTTAAATAAAATTTATATTATAATTATTAACAAGTAGGGATTTCCAGTTCACACCCACTTTTCCCATGAGTCTCTTAATTGAGGGAGGCAGTCCAGAAAATGTCGCAGCAATGGACATTGTTTACTTGTGGCTTTATCAGTAATGATTTCCGCTCCTCCACTTCAAAAATTGGCAAGTTTTCCCAAGTCTGTAAAGGGTCCTATTACATTAAGAACTTAATACCGTCTTTGGGAAGTCTTGGCTGGCAATTAAATTCCAAGTAGAAGTGATCGCTTCCTCTATAAAAAACAAAAACTAACATACCTACAGAAGATGTACAAATAAAGGATTCAGTAAAAAGAATTCATGAAGACAAAGCGGCTGCTGTGAAGTTTTGTACAAAATGAGCGTAAATTGCACCTAAAATAAAGTACATGCAAAGTCAGCGTTTTTTCACCCATATGCCAAGTTTCAGCTGTGACCAAGATTTCCCACAGGAACACGTCATAGACATAAGCACTAATTCTACATAGAATCACATTACATATCACCAGTCTAATTTTCTGTATGTGACAAACAAGAGCCATGCTCTGCTGTTCTAATCCCATCCACCTCCACCTTCATACTGTAATTCTGGTCTCCTTAAACTTCCAGATTGGCTCAAACCATAATTTACATAGAAAGAGGGAGAAAGGGATTCGCAATAGTAAAATACTGTTTATTATTCCAAACAGGTGTTTCAAAAAGACTAAGGGGGACATTTACTAAGCAGTGATAAAAGTGCAGAAGTGAGCCAGTGGAGAAGTTGCCCATGGCAACCAATCAGCTACTCTATATATTTTTAAAGTATGCAAATTATGACTGTTACGTCAGTGTTGATGGGCAACTTCTCCACTGGCTCACGTCTCCACTTTTATCACTGCTTAGTACATGTCCCCCTAATTTACTAAGCCTTGGATGGAGATGAAGTGGCCAGAGATAAAGTACCAGCCAAACAGCTCCTAACTGCCATGTCACAGGCTGGGTTTGAAAAAATAAGATTTTAAACCTACAGGTAAATCTTTTTCTCCTAGTCTGTAGAGGATGCTGGGGACTCCGTAAGGACCATGGGGTATAGACGGGCTCCGCAGGAGACATGGGCACTATAAAGAACTTTTAGTATGGGTGTGCACTGGCTCCTCCCTCTATTCCCCTCCTCCAGACCTCAGTTAGAGAACTGTGCCCAGAGGAGATGGACAATATGAGGAAAGGATTTGGGTGTGGTTCGTTTTATCGACAGTGTCTAGGTCGACAATGTTTAGGTCGACCACTATAGGGCAAGATTCATACCAGCCCACACCAATCATACCATATAACCTGGAATATACGCAACCAGTTAACAGTATGAACAAAAAAAACAGTATCAGTCAAAGACCGATACTAACTGTAACATGACCCTTATGAAAGCAACAACTATATACAAATCTTGCAGATGTAGTCTGCACTGGGACGGGCGCCCAGCATCCTCTACGGACTAGGAGAAAAAGATTTACCGGTAGGTTTAAAATCTTATTTTCTCTTACGGGGATTATACCAAAGCTCCCAACCGGGCGGGAGAGTGCGGATGACTCTGCAGCACCGACTGAGCAAACGCAAGGTCCTCATCAGCCAGGGTATCAAACTTGTAGAATTTTGCAAAAGTGTTTGAACCCGACCAAGTAGCTGCTCGGCAAAGCTGTAATGCCGAGACGCCTCGGGCAGCCGCCCAAGAAGAGCCCACCTTCCTAGTGGAATGGGCCTTTACTGAATTTGGTAACGGCAATCCAGCCGTAGAATGAGCCTGCTGAATCGTGTTACAGATCCAGCGAGCAATAGTCTGCTTAGAAGCAGAAGCGCCAACCTTGTTAGCTGCATACAGGACAAACAGAGCCTCTGTTTTCCTAACCCTAGCCGTCCTGGCTACATAAATCTTTAAGGCCCTGACTACATCCAGGGACTTGGAGTCCTCCCAGTCCCCTGTAGCCACAGGCACCACAATAGGTTGGTTCATATGAAATGAAGAAACCACCTTAGGCAAAAATTGAGGACGAGTCCTCAACTCCGCTCTATCCACATGGAAAATCAAATAGGGGCTCTTGTGGGACAAGGCCGCCAATTCGGACACCCGCCTTGCAGATGCCAAGGCCAATAACATGGCTACCTTCCACGTGAGAAATTTTAATTCAACCGTTTGAAGCGGCTCAAACCAGTAAGACTTAAGGAACCGTAACACCACGTTAAGGTCCCACGGTGCCACTGGGGGCACAAAGGGGGGCTGGATGTGTAGCACTCCCTTCACAAACGTCTGAACTTCTGGGAGAGAAGCCAATTCCTTCTGAAAGAATATAGATAGGGCCGAAATCTGTACCTTAATGGAGCCTAACTTCAGGCCCATATCCACTCCTGTCTGTAGAAAGTGGAGAAACCGGCCCAGATGGAAATCTTCCGTAGGAGCATTCTTGGCTTCACACCAAGATACATACTTCCTCCAGATGCTTTGCCGTCACCTCCTTCCTAGCCTTTATCAGAGTAGGGATGACTGCCTCCGGAATACCCTTCCCAGCTAGGATTCAGTGTTCAACCGCCATGCCATCAAACGTAACCGCGGTAAGTCTTGGAACACGCAGGGCCCCTGCTGTAACAGGTCCTCCCTGAGAGGAAGAGGCCACGGATCTTCAGTAAGCATTTCCTGAAGATCGGAATACCAGGCCCTTCGAGGCCAATCTGGAACAATGAGTATTGTCTGCACTCTTTTTTGTCTTATGATTCTCAATATTTTTGAGATGAGAGTAAGAGGAGGAAACACATAGACCGACTGAAACACCCATGGTGTCACCAGGGCGTCTACTGCTACTGCCTGAGGGTCCCGTGACCTGGCACAATACCTCCGAAGCTTCTTGGTGAGGCGTGACGCCATCATGTCTATTTGAGGAATTCCCCAAAGACTTGTTATCTCTGCAAAAACTTCTTGATGAAGTCCCCACTCTCCTGGATGGAGATCGTGTCTGCTGAGGAAGTCTGCTTCCCAGTTGTCCACTCCCGGAATGAAGACAGCTGACAGAGCACTTATGTGATTTTCCGCCCAGCGAAGAATCCTGGTGGCTTCCGCCATCGCCACTCTGCTCCTTGTCCCGCCTTGGCGGTTTACATGAGCCACGGCTGTGACGTTGTCTGATTGAATCAGAACCGGTAGGTCGCGAAGAAGATTCTCCGCTTGTCGTAGGCCGTTGTATATGGCCCTCAATTCCAGTATGTTGATGTGTAGACAAGCCTCCTGGCTTGACCATAGTCCCTGAAAATTTCTTCCTTGAGTGATTGCTCCCCATCCTCGGAGGCTCGCGTCCGTGGTCACCAGAACCCAATCTTGAATGCTGAACCTGCGACCCTCTAGGTGAGCACTCTGCAGCCACCACAGGAGAGACACCCTGGCCCTGGGGGACAGGGTTATTTTCTGATGTATTTGTAGATGGGACCCGGACCACTTGTCCAGAAGGTCCCACTGAAAAGTCCTCGCATGAAACCTGCCAAAGGGGATGGCCTCGTAGGCTGCCACCATTTTTCCAAGAACTCGAGTGCATTGATGAACAGACACTCTTTTTGGTTTTAGCAGGTCTCTGACCATGTTCTGGAGATCCTGGGCTTTTTCCAATGGGAGAAAAACCCTTTTTTGTTCCGTGTCCAGAATCATGCCTAGGAATGATAGCCGAGTCGTTGGAACCAATTGTGACTTTGGCAGATTGAGAATCCAACCGTGCTGTTGCAGCACTCTCAGGGAGAGCGACAAGCTCTTCAGCAATTGATCTCTCGATCTCGCCTTTATCAGGAGATCGTCCAAGTATGGGATAATTGTGACTCCCTGCCTGCGCAGGAGCACCATCATCTCCGCCATTACCTTGGTGAAAATCCTCGGGGCCGTGGAAAGCCCAAACGGCAACGTCTGAAACTGGTAATGACAGTCCTGTACAGCGAATCTCAGGTACTCCTGATGAGGGGTATATATGGGGACATGAAGGTATGCATCCTTTATGTCTAGTGACACCATAAAATCCCTCCCTTCCAGGCTGGATATTACAGCTCGGAGCGATTCCATCTTGAATTTGAACTTTTTCAAGTACAGGTTTAGGGATTTTAGATTTAAAATGGGTCTGACCGAACCATCCGGCTTTGGGACCACAAACAGGGTTGAATAATACCCTTTTCCCTGTTGGACCAGGGGAACCTTGACAACCACTTGCTGTTGACACAGCTTTTGAATTGCAGCTAACACTACTTCCCTCTCCGGGGGTGAAGCTGGCAAGGCCGACTTGAAAAATCGGCGAGGGGGCACCTCTTCGAATTCCAGCTTGTAGCCTTGGGAAACAATTTCCATCGCCCAAGGATCCACGTCTGAAAGAACACAGATCTGGCTGAAAAGTCGAAGGCATGCCCCCACTGGTGCGGACTCCCTTAGGGGAGCCCCAGCGTCATGCGGTGGATTTTGTAGAAGCCGGGGAGGACTTCTGCTCCTGGGAACTAGCCGAAGCAGGTGTTCTCTTTCCTCTACCCTTACCTCTGGCAAGGAAGGAGGAGCCCCGACCTCTTCTGGACTTATGCGACCGAAAGGACTGCATCTGATACTGTGGAGTTTTATTTTGCTGTTGGGGAACAAAAGGTAAAAAGGTAGATTTACCCGCAGTAGCTGTGGAAACCAAGTCCGCGAGCCCCTCCCCAAACAACACTTCACCCTTGTAAGGTAAAACCTCCATATGCTTCTTTGAGTCTGCATCACCCGTCCATTGGCGGGTCCATAGAGCTCGTCTCGCAGAAATAACCATGGCATTGGCTCTGGAACCCAGCAGCCCAACGTCTCTTTGAGCGTCCCTCATATATAAGACTGCGTCTTTAATGTGGGCTAAGGTTAATAAAATGGTATCCCTGTCTACGGTATCAAGGCCAGCTGAAAAGGTATCTGTCCATGCTGCAACTGCGCTACATACCCATGCTGATGCTATTGCCGGTCTGAGCAAAGCACATGTATGCGCATAAATAGACTTTAAAGTAGTCTCCTGTCTGCGATCAGCAGGATCCTTGAGGGCTGCCGTGTCCGGAGACGGTAGCGCCACCTTCTTGGACAGGCATGTTAAAGCCTTGTCCACCCTGGGAGAGGATTCCCAACGTACCCTGTCCTGTGCAGGGAAAGGATACGCCATAAAAACCCTTTTGGGAATCTGCAGTTTTTTATCTGGAGTTTCCCAAGGTTTTTCAAATAACTCGTTAAGCTCATGAGATGGGAGAAAGGTTACCTCAGGTTTCTTTTCCTTATACATGCGCACCCTCATGTCAGGGACAGAGGGGTCATCGGTGATATGCAAAATATCTTTTATTGCAATAATCATACACTGAATACTTTTTGCCACCCTTGGGTGTAATTTTGCATCATCGTAGTCGACACTGGAGTCAGAATCCGTGTCGGTACCAGTGTCTACTATTTGGGATAGGGGACGTTTTTGAGACCCAGAAGGGCCCTGTGACCCAGTCCAATCCGTGGATTGACTCCCTGCTTTCTCCCTGGACTCTGCTTTGTCCAGTCTCTTATGTAATGAGGCCACACTTGCATTTAACATATGCCACATGTCCATCCAATCATTAATCGGCGTTGCCGACGGAGACACACCACTCATCTGCTCCACCTCCTCCTTGGACGAGCCTTCCGCTTCAGACATGCCAACACGCACATACCGACACCCCCACACACACAGGGATATATCTATAAGGGGACAATTCCCCAACAAGGCCCTTTGGAAAGACAGAGAGAGAGTATGCCAGCACACACCCAGCGCCAACTGACACTGGAATAAAACCCAGATAGCGCTTTTTATATATATAATCAATGTGTATACACTCACTGTGCCTTAAAAATGCCCCCTCCCCCTTTTTTCAGCCCTCTGTCACCGAGTTCAGCAGGGGAGAGTCCGGGGAGCCAGCTTCTCTGCAGCGTTCTGTGGAGAAAATGGCGCCGTTAGTGATGAGGGATCAAGCTCCGCCCCCTCCAGCGGCGGGCTTCGGTCCCGCTTCAATATACAAAAAATGTCGGGGGATCTCCGCAATTTACTGCCTCCACAGCCTAATGTACCCTTATTGCCAGTCCAGAGGTTTATTGCTGCCCAGGGCGCCCCCCCTGCACCCTGCACCCATCAGTGCCTGTTCCGTGTGTGTAGTGTGTGGGAGCAATGGCGCGCAGCGTTACCGCTGCGCGCTTACCTCAGTGAAGATCTGAAGTCTTCTGCCGCCTTGAAGTCTTCTTTTCTTCTTATACTCACCTGGCTTCTACCTTCCGGCTCTGCGAGGAAGACGGCGGCGCGGCTCTGGGACGAACGGCGGGGTGAGACCTGCGTTCCGACTCCCTCTGGAGCTAATCGTGTCCAGTAGCCTAAGAAGCAGAGCCTATCACTTAAGTAGGTCTGCTTCTCTCTCCTCAGTCCCACGATGCAGGGAGCCTGTTGCCAGCAGTGCTCCCTGAAAATAAAAAACCTAACAAAATTCTTTTTCAGAGAAACTCAGGAGAGCTCCCCTGTAATGCACCCTATCTCCTCTGGGCACAAAATCTAACTGAGGTCTGGAGGAGGGGCATAGAGGGAGGAGCCAGTGCACACCCATACTAAAAGTTCTTTATAGTGCCCATGTCTCCTGCGGAGCCCGTCTATACCCCATGGTCCTTACGGAGTCCCCAGCATCCTCTAGGACGTAAGAGAAATTACAGTTAGGAGGTGATTGGCTGGTACTTTATCTTCGGCCACTTTATCTCCACCTGAGGCTTAGTAAATAGACCCCTCAAAAACTAAACGTACATAGAATCATATAACAAACAATCCACCATTAGACAGATAGGGTAGCATATCAGATTGTATGGGTGTACATAGACACACCTATATTCATATGTCAGTGTCAAAGCACCTCCCAGGATCAGGAATCTGCAGCATTGTCCTGGTTAAGATTGTCCCTCCAGATGTCAACCAGCAACTGGCGGTCTCATTGTCAATCCACCCGGGTATAAAGGGTATTTCTATGAGCTTATTGATGGTATAGCCGTTTGATTGTCACTATCACTATAGTTGTTTACAGAATCGCCCAAGGAATCAGTTTTATAGGCACACTTGTCTATCTAACTCACAATTAGCAAGGAATACACCCAATCACCCAACTCCATGCAGACCCTGCCAACCTGGGCAGCAGATCCATGTGCTTACCCTCAACAATGAGTGCTGTGATACTACCTCACATGGGGGTGGGGGTGTCTCGGGCTCAACTGAAACCACTGGTTAGTATCCGACACCAGCAGCGCCCTTTCTCTGTTAGTACCCAATGGTACCGCATACCAGCACCATTATTCTGGAGACAGGAAATCATACCTCAGGGCTATTTTTCAGCCTAAGCGGCGTTTCAGAGTGTCCTAAACGCCAGCACAATTTTTTCTCTATGGGAAGGTGGGCATAACAATGGCCCCTGCAGCCCCCACAGTGGTCTGAGAGCATCCGGGGCACTTGTGCCATTAGCAGTTTAAAAAAAAATCTAAAAATGTCCATCTCCAAGGAGGAGACAGATTCTAGAAGTCAAGTAGGACTACTAACATCTGTCTCCTCCTCAGCGGTGGCCATTTTTAGAGGTTTTTTTTAAAACTGCTACTGGTGGAAGTGCCATCGCAGCCCTTGCACTCTGAAACCACTGTGAAAGCTGTGGGGGCTATTGTACTGCTTACTCACGGCCGCACCCACCCTCTCACCGGACAACACGCATGAAACCCCTGACAACGAGCATGAAACCCCTGGCAACTAGCAGAAAACCCCTGGAAATGAGGCAGAAAACCCTGGCAACGAGCATGAGACCCCTGATGCAAACATGAGACCCCTGACTCAAACATGAGACCCCTGGCAATGAGCAGGAAACCCCCGCCAACGAGCATGGAACCCAGAGCATGAAACCCCTGACAACAATCATGAAACCCTTGGCAACAAGCATGAGACCACTGACAACAAGCAGGATATTTAAAAGTATTTAGAAGTCTTACTGTGTGGCCTAATTTGAAAGGGGCATTATTGTGTGTGGGGCATAAAATGTTGTCAGGGCTAAAACTGTGTGTCGCATAATGTGTAATGTGCAGTGCCTGGCATAATTTGTAATGGGCATTACTATGTGTGACATATTGTGTAATGGGCATTACGGTGTGTGGCATAATGTGTAAGGGGCATTACGGTGTGTGGCATTTTGTGTAATGGGCATTACTTTGTGTGTCATATTGTGTAAGGGGCATTACGGTGTGTGGCATTTTGTGTAATGGGTATTATGGTGTGTGGCATAATGTGTAATAGGCATATCGGTGTTTGGCATAATGTGTAATGGGCATTAAGGTCTGTGGCATATTGTGTAAGGGGCATTACGGTGTGTGGCATATTGTGTAAGGGGCATTACTATAAAGAGGAAAAATGACAAATAATGTAAGGGGCATGAATCAGGTTTTTATTTTTCATGTGGTGGGTAATGTCTGGGCATGCAGGTTGCAAAACTGGGGTATAATGTAGTCTTTTCCTGGAATGCCATGCCTCTTGCAGCAATGCCAGGTCCTTTACAGCGAGGCCACATTCCTTTTTTCTTTATTCTTGTAAAGGACATTTCTTTATTTGTATAAAGGTGCCCCACCCTGTATCTCCTCCCACCTTACCCATAGCTCCACTCCTGGGAGTTCCTGAACCTATTTTTCTACAAAAATAGCACTGCCTACCCTCATCTTTGGGGTGTACTATATCGCTCCTAGAAGCCCTCCTCTTCCCCCTCCAGAATCTCCACCTTACCAATCTGCTCCCTCATTGTGCCACTCAATACCTTTTTGAGTGCAAGGTCTTGCGGGCAGGGCCTGCTCTCCATGTTTTCACCATGTAGTTCTGTACTTTGCAGGTTGTAATGATAGAATGAAGTGTTTATGTTACAGTAGTTTGTGTATCTCTGTGTATTTGTCTAAATTGCTCCTCTTGTACTGGCTCAGATCTGTTCAGTGCTGGCCCCATGAGCGACAGACATCATGATGCAGCACGCATGACATCATTTTGTGGCGTTTCAAGGGGTAGAGCCTCCAGCATTGGTAAGTGTAGCCCAGACGGAGCATCTTGAGGACGCTCCAGAGCCACTGGAGCAGAGATCCCGGCTGCAGGGCACAGTTTCAGAAACCCTGCTAACTAGAACCAGCTGCGCTGGTGCTGTCCACATGTACACTTCAACTTGGTGGTAGCTATCTCTTCCCACTGGTGAATGCAGTATTACCTTGTAGTAGCCGTACCTTTCCGTAGCCTTCTTGAGCTTTCGCAGAGAGGGGAGGTTAAAAATAGACTTTGCAACTATTGGTGGTGAACCAAACGATTTGCTTTATTATTTTTTCTCAATGTTAGTGCTTAGACGCGCCTTAAACAACATTTATTGACAGAAATATCAATATCCGTGTCACTTTAATTAGTACTATATTATAATAATATTCACTAATAAACTTAGACACATCAATAAAGCATTTATTGTACTGCAATCGCTGCTCTCAACTGCTTTCTCACTCCTTAAGGAAAATAAGGTTTAAAGTGCATATAACAATATTACTCATATTAACTGTCAAGTAAAAAGATATATGGTAACACTGGTATAACAGCTAACTTCTTATTAATTGTTAACTCAGATACTATTAATTATACTTTTATAATAACTATACTACGCAGTAAACTATGGCCATTCTGTTGGTGCACATGAAGTCTTCTTTAGGGGTTAATATGTCCCAGACTAGAAATAATGTCAACACAATATTGTTATAATAATAATAATAATAATAATACTTTATTGTCATCAATAGTTCAATGAACAATCAACGAAACTAAAAAGCAAGCATATACAGAGACCATAAGAACAGAACGAAGAGAGCACTCCTAAACCCAAGACATTCCCAATTGTCAATTTATCTCGGTCCTATCTGGTTTAACATGTTTATTGCTTTTGGGAAAAAACTACCCCTTAACCGGTTTGTCCGACAAAGAATAGAACGGTAACGCCTATTAGATGGCAACACAGAAAACATCCCCCCATTTGGATGAGATAGATCTCCCAGAATACTTTTCACCTTAGTGAGGAGCCTTTTTTCATATATATCCTGAATACAGGGCAGGCTGACTCCAATTACTCTACTTGCAGTTTTAACCACTCTCTGAAGGGACTTACGTTCTATAGCAGTACAGTTTCCAAACCATACTATAATTCCGTATGTGAGGACACTCTCTAAAATTGCTGAATAAAAGTTTACTAAAATCTCCTTACGTATCCCTGCCATGCGCATTTTCCTCAATAAAAACAGGCGTTGTTGAGATTTTTTAACAACACATCGTGTATGGATACCCCAAGACAGGTCATTGGAGATGTTAATACCCAGGAATTTAAAGGACTCAACTGTCTCCACAACCTGGTTATTTACGACTAGGGGACAAGAAGGCTGCATATGAATTTTCCTAAAATCTACAATCATTTCTTTTGTTTTTTTTACATTTAAAATTAAGTGATTAGTTTGACTCCAAGCTTCTAACCTAGCGACCTCAGATCTATATTCTGACTCATCGTCCTTACTTATTAAACCTACGACTGCGATATCATCGGCAAATTTAATAATGTGAACTGACTCCGAATTTGAATGGCAATCATAGGTAAACAGAGAGTACAGCAGGGGACTCAGTACACAACCCTGAGGCACCCCTGTACTGATTACAAGTTCGCTTGACAGGGAATTGTACAATCTAACAGATTGGGGCCTGTTAGTCAAGAAATCCAAGATCCATCTACATACAAAGTTATTCAATCCCAACTCAGATAATTTAAACACTAATGATGTTGGGATTACTGTATTAAATGCCGAACTGTAATCCACGAACAAAATTCTCGCAGAGGAACATGTGGATTCTAGATGGGTAGCCACACGATGAATCAAGGTGATAGCAGCGTCATCTGTCGACCTATTTGCTTTATATGCAAATTGAAAAGGATCCAGATTGGCTGGGATACTTTTTTTTATGTGTCCCATAACCAATCTTTCAAAGGCCTTCATTATAAGAGATGTCAGAGCAATTGGTCGGTAATCGTTTGGCTCACTGGCCTTACCATTTTTGGGGACCGGGACAATAATAGATGACTTAAAACACTTAGGCACATGACAAGTGGCAAGAGAAAGGTTAAAAATTATAGTAAAAATCCCAGCCAACTGCTCAGCACATGTCTTGATAACATTTCCCGGAATCCCATCTGGGCCGGGGGCCTTACCTGATTTAGAACTGGCAAAGCACCGTCTGACAGACAATTCATCCAGTACCAGGGGCTCCGCGTTCTCCAGATTCCCATCCCAGTCTACAGGGGAAACAGCCATGCTATCAAAACGAGAGTAAAATATGTTTAATGTCTCCCCTAGGGAACTGTCAGCCTCTTTATGAGAGGGGTTCTTATTAACTTTGTAGTCAGAGATATCTTGAATACCTTTCCACAGACTTTTTGCATCTTTATCATTTTTAAACTTGCTTTCGAGTTTAACAGAAAAGGCCCTTTTTGCCTCTATTATACCCTTTTTTAATTTTTGACGGGCAGCCCTAAAAACATTTTGGTCACCAGATCTAAAAGCTTTGTCTCTCTCACTTAATAAGGTTCGAACCGTACCATTTATCCATGGTTTATCATTTGCGTAAGTACGAACACACTTTTTAATTGTTACACTCTGTATGCAACAACACACATAACCAAGGACCATGGAAGTAAGGGAGTCCACATTCACATTATTATCATCCCCCAATGATTCTTCAATGAACAACCCCCAATCAGTAAATTCCAAAGCATCCTGAAGTTTCTGCATTGCCCCCTCAGGCCAAACTGTAATACTAGTACTAGTCGGCCTAAACCGTTGGACTACGGTTTTGTATGCTGGAACCAAAAATAGGGACATGTGATCAGAATGACCAATATTGGGATATCTAAAAGTCGCATAAGCATCCTTAATATTACAATAGACATGGTCCAACACATTTCCCCCTCTAGTAGGGACTTTAACATATTGATAGAATTTTGGTAAAACTACCTTCAATCTAGCCTGATTAAAATCCCCTGCTACTAAAAGAACCCCCTCAACATATTTAGTTTCCAGTTTAACTATAGCAGCGTGCAAGATATCTAATGCAGATTCTACATGAGCAGAGGGAGGAATGTATACGGCCATTACCAACGCCACTGAAAATTCTCTTGGCAAATAGAATGGTCGACACTTTACCACCATATATTCCACATTTACAGAGCAAAAAGTCGCAACAAGACTGGCATCAGTACACCAGTTATTATTTACGTATACACATAGTCCACCTCCTCGCGTTTTCCCAGATTCCATGGTTCTGTCTGATCTAAATAATGATCTATCTGTAAGCTGAACTACAGAGTCCAGGATAGAGTCATTCAGCCATGTCTCTGTGAAAATCATGAGAGAGCAGGTCTTTAAAGGGGACTTGTTTGCCAGTCTCACATGGATCTCATCCAATTTGTTATGCCCTGCAGAGCTAGTTGATAACAAATATTTTGCAATTTTTGTAATCCTTGGTAAATATCCAGAATTAATGTTCCATATACTGTGTCGACTTATCTGTGGTAAAGCTGTGCTGACTGTCCCTGTAATCCTATTCTTTTAGATGCAACGGCAACTGATGTCAATCTTCTTATTCACTATAGGTGACTATAATTTGTGAGGCGGAGTTTTCTGCATTTGACTTCTGCTGACATACTAACAGGCTGAATGGTGGCGCTAGCAACCAGTCTCTGTATCTGCACTGCGGTAGTGGTAAGTATATTTCTATATGTAGTTATATATTCCACTGTTCTTTTGCTGACTAGCTTGTAATTCTCAGTACGGTATGAAATAGTCAGGCCTGACAGATATTGGATTGAGCGTATTCTCTGTTTGTCTTTTTACACTGAATAGCTGCAATCTCCTGCAATTGTATTGCAAGTAATACCCCTTCAATAGAAGGCTCTCCTCCTTCACACTCAGTCTCTATGATGCTGCTGTAATCAAGTCCCTTCAGTTGGAGGCCCTTTTCTTACTGTTATGTAGCACAGCCCCATCCCCGACCTTATATGGAGTGTCAGTGGTTCTATCCCTTTGTAACACTCACAGTATTGATGTCTCTCGGTTGGTTAGAGAGGCTTGGTCACCTCCCGGAGGGCGTCGACAGTGGAGAACCTCCGCACCTCAGCTCCCCTTCTCGCGTCACCGCTACTAATTATGCCGCCGACGCCGGCTTCTTCTTCACACCACAGAAGCACCGGGGATCGGATGAAGTAGGTGGCGGTTTTTAGCTTCCTTCGGCTCCGTCCCGATCCGTTACTTCCCCTGCTCCCGTCCGCTCTCGCAGCGCAGCTCCGCCGTCTAGTCAGCTCTCCTCAGGGACTGACTAACGGTTTTTCTCCTCTCCTTTTTATCACCTCTTCCCCGGGCCCCGGATCAGTCCCGCTCCTTGCTTTACCCACGCGCCAGCTCCGATCCTCCTATTGGCGCTCCGATTAACCCCCACCAGCTTGCCAGTGCACCAGTCCTGGGGCCACGAGCCCATAAACTTCCTGGAACATTAATTATTTGGCTTGTTATTTATATCAAATTTTACCCTCTATGAGGGTATATACAGTTTACCAACTCTTACCACTAAGTGGTATTTTTAATAAATGAAACCCCATAAACTTTTACTTTAATCACTATATATATATGTGACCTTTTTTTTAGCATTGCCTTACCGATACAGGGTGTTACACACAGAGCCCTGTGCTCTGCGCGGCGCCACCGGTCGCACACTCCTAGTTATGCCCCAGGATCTATTAACTGTATATGTACGCAATATGTAAAGACATACTGAATTCTAATTTATCGTATATGGAATGTAATTTTAGATATATTGCTCACGCTTACACCCTTTTTTCAAAAATTATAGCCCACCTGAATAGTGGGATATTAAACACAAAGGAAGCTATATTTGTTGGCAGAGTATTGCGGTGCCTGATGTAGTTACGTTAGTCCACACACTTAATGAGTTTAATCAGTAATGCAGGTTTATTCAGTAAACACATAGGTGACTTGGATGAATTAATGTAATAGGTAATTGGCCCCTTATATCAGACAAGGTAACACAGCAATGGTAGCGGTATGTATCAGTATGTGTGGCTGCGGTATATCAGCAGGGGATGTCTCCGGTGCTATAGGGATGGAGGACTGCAAAGCCGTGCAGTCTGACTCCCGCTGTGAAGAAGGTGCGCGGCCCGGCTCTGTGATAGCTCCGGAGGCGCATGAACACTGTAAAGAGCCCCATACACTTACGCGACATGTCCGTCTGACATGTCGCAGGCGATCACCCCGGCAGCCTCCCGGGGGGCAGGATCACCCAAGATACATAATATGCTGTCACTTTGCATACAATGTATCTTGGGCGATCCTGGGTGATCCCAGCCATGCCTGCGGGGTCGGACCAGATTGAATGTGCAGCACATTCAATCTGGAGGATCCGATCCGATGCTCACGGGAGTAGATAAAGTCAACCTTTCTGTCAAACTTGACAGTTGTTAACGCCCCCTTGCCCTAGGACCCGCCCCCTTTTAATATTAAATGATAGTGTTTTATATCGCTTAATATAAAATTAATATAAAATTTATAGTGTTCGATATTAAACCGTATTAAAAATTGTCGCGTAACACCAGTCGCAGAGTGTCGCGCAACACCCCGTCGCAGTATGTCACGCAACGCGGCGCGTCAAATCAGGCGGATGAAAGATGCATATTACACAGTGTTAAAACCAGGTAGTTTTAGCGGTATTGATAAATATTATGGGTCGGTTAAAAATAAATTTAAAAGATCCGACGTAAGAAAGTGGTTACAAGAACAAGACGCCTACACGCTGCACAAGCCAGCAAGAAAAAACTATAAAAGGAACATGATTTGTGTATCGGGTATAAACCAACAGTGGCAATGCGATTTGGTCTCGCTGATAGATTTGTCAAAATACAACGATGGCGTTAAATACATATTAACAATCATCGATATATTCAGTAAGAGGGTGTGGGGTGAAAGTCTGGCCGCTAAGAATGCAGCAACAGTCGCTAATGCTTTTGAAAAAATATTCCAGCGCGGTGATGTGCCGATGAAGCTACAAACCGATAATGGTAAAGAGTTTCTAAACAGAAGCCTAAAAAAGGTGTTAGAAAAATACGGTATAAAACATTTCACGACCAATAACGATGTGAAAGCGGCTGTTATAGAGCGCTTCAATAGGACTTTAAAAACACGCATGTGGCGCTATTTCACGGCAAAGAATACCTACAGATATATAGACGTTTTACAAGACTTCATACGCAGCTATAATAACACATACCATAGAACGATTAAGTGCGCTCCAAACGATGTGAATGACTCTAACGCGTTGAGTGTCTTCAAAACGACCTACGGTGATTACTTTAGAAGTAAGAAAGCACCAGTTTGTTTAGGAATCGGTGACCACGTCCGTATTTCTAAATATAAGGACATATTTCAGAAAGGTTACGAACAGAGCTTTTCTGAGGAGATTTTTGTTGTACATAGTGTGAACACTAAAGGGATTAAACCGCTTTATAAGTTGGCAGATCTGTACGGTGAAGTTATAACAGGTAGTTTTTACCCCGAAGAGCTTCAAAGCATACCAAAAAACTATAACAGAGTTTACAAAGTGGAAAAGATTTTAAAAAATAAGACGGTCAGAGGCCGTAAATACGCTTTAGTCAAGTGGCGCGGTTACCCCGCAAAATTTAACAGTTGGGTCGCAGCATCGGTGATAAAAGACATATAAAGATCATCAGTATCTAACAAGACGAGCGATGGATGACAAGTCGTTCTACATAACCTTACCCAGCAACGCATCGGCTGTTACCTTCCCGCAAAATAAGATTTCTAACTATACGACAAAGTTGGCTAAACCGATAGACTTAAATGGCGAATGGGAAGTGGCACTTACTGAGATACAATACCCGCATACGTGGAATACATTGGATTTACAAGATTGTAGACTGCAATTATCATGGGATGGAACGGCGGAACAGCCGGTGGCGAGAGTCGCGAGTTTGTGCATTAAACCCGGTTTTTATGAGACAATCGAAGCGTTACTGAACGTAATCAACGCTGAAATTGTACAACTGAAACTGGACGTTGGATTAAGACTAACGTATGATCCATTTGCACGCGTTGTAACATGTGACAGTAAACTGTTGTATCAAATCCACGCCGGTTCTAAGCTGACATGGATACTGGGTTTACAACCTAAAACTAATATTTCTAAACCATGCGCCGACATCAAAGGCGGCCAATATACGATGTACGTGTACACAGACATTATCGAACACCAACGGGTCGGGGATAGTTATGTACCGCTACTTCGCACTGTTGAAATGAAGGGTTATAACAATGAGGTTGTCACAATACGATACGAGAAACCCGATTACGTACCATTGTGCAAAACACATTTTGACACGATAGCCATAGAGATAAAGAACGACCAAAACGAGAACATGGCATTTAAGTTTGGGAAAGCGATCGTGAAGCTACACTTCAGGCGCCGCAAAACTGAATTTTATTAACTAAGCAGAATGGTCGCTGTAAAAAATTATGGCGATCCGGGACTCTATGCGCAATATTATAAAACTCAAGCCGGTAATGGATTACCAGGTTTTCACGGCAGCGCATACATGTACGGCTATTTTTTCTTTTAGACACGCCTTTTCTTGTATATATTAGTCCTGAACCGTCTTGCTTTGCCTGGTTCGCCTCGTGTATCTTATTCACAACGGCCGTTGTGGCTTGCCCGATAACATCTTTCGCTATATTACGAACCGCTGTCTTCATATGCGGTTTAGCCAACTCTAAACCTCTCCGGAAAAGAGGAACAGCTTTTCTGAAAAGACTTCGAAAAATACCGCCTAAACCGCAGCCGTACATGTATGCGCTGCCGTGAAAACCTGGTAATCCATTACCGGCTTGAGTTTTATAATATTGCGCATAGAGTCCCGGATCGCCATAATTTTTTACAGCGACCATTCTGCTTAGTTAATAAAATTCAGTTTTGCGGCGCCTGAAGTGTAGCTTCACGATCGCTTTCCCAAACTTAAATGCCATGTTCTCGTTTTGGTCGTTCTTTATCTCTATGGCTATCGTGTCAAAATGTGTTTTGCACAATGGTACGTAATCGGGTTTCTCGTATCGTATTGTGACAACCTCATTGTTATAACCCTTCATTTCAACAGTGCGAAGTAGCGGTACATAACTATCCCCGACCCGTTGGTGTTCGATAATGTCTGTGTACACGTACATCGTATATTGGCCGCCTTTGATGTCGGCGCATGGTTTAGAAATATTAGTTTTAGGTTGTAAACCCAGTATCCATGTCAGCTTAGAACCGGCGTGGATTTGATACAACAGTTTACTGTCACATGTTACAACGCGTGCAAATGGATCATACGTTAGTCTTAATCCAACGTCCAGTTTCAGTTGTACAATTTCAGCGTTGATTACGTTCAGTAACGCTTCGATTGTCTCATAAAAACCGGGTTTAATGCACAAACTCGCGACTCTCGCCACCGGCTGTTCCGCCGTTCCATCCCATGATAATTGCAGTCTACAATCTTGTAAATCCAATGTATTCCACGTATGCGGGTATTGTATCTCAGTAAGTGCCACTTCCCATTCGCCATTTAAGTCTATCGGTTTAGCCAACTTTGTCGTATAGTTAGAAATCTTATTTTGCGGGAAGGTAACAGCCGATGCGTTGCTGGGTAAGGTTATGTAGAACGACTTGTCATCCATCGCTCGTCTTGTTAGATACTGATGATCTTTATATGTCTTTTATCACCGATGCTGCGACCCAACTGTTAAATTTTGCGGGGTAACCGCGCCACTTGACTAAAGCGTATTTACGGCCTCTGACCGTCTTATTTTTTAAAATCTTTTCCACTTTGTAAACTCTGTTATAGTTTTTTGGTATGCTTTGAAGCTCTTCGGGGTAAAAACTACCTGTTATAACTTCACCGTACAGATCTGCCAACTTATAAAGCGGTTTAATCCCTTTAGTGTTCACACTATGTACAACAAAAATCTCCTCAGAAAAGCTCTGTTCGTAACCTTTCTGAAATATGTCCTTATATTTAGAAATACGGACGTGGTCACCGATTCCTAAACAAACTGGTGCTTTCTTACTTCTAAAGTAATCACCGTAGGTCGTTTTGAAGACACTCAACGCGTTAGAGTCATTCACATCGTTTGGAGCGCACTTAATCGTTCTATGGTATGTGTTATTATAGCTGCGTATGAAGTCTTGTAAAACGTCTATATATCTGTAGGTATTCTTTGCCGTGAAATAGCGCCACATGCGTGTTTTTAAAGTCCTATTGAAGCGCTCTATAACAGCCGCTTTCACATCGTTATTGGTCGTGAAATGTTTTATACCGTATTTTTCTAACACCTTTTTTAGGCTTCTGTTTAGAAACTCTTTACCATTATCGGTTTGTAGCTTCATCGGCACATCACCGCGCTGGAATATTTTTTCAAAAGCATTAGCGACTGTTGCTGCATTCTTAGCGGCCAGACTTTCACCCCACACCCTCTTACTGAATATATCGATGATTGTTAATATGTATTTAACGCCATCGTTGTATTTTGACAAATCTATCAGCGAGACCAAATCGCATTGCCACTGTTGGTTTATACCCGATACACAAATCATGTTCCTTTTATAGTTTTTTCTTGCTGGCTTGTGCAGCGTGTAGGCGTCTTGTTCTTGTAACCACTTTCTTACGTCGGATCTTTTAAATTTATTTTTAACCGACCCATAATATTTATCAATACCGCTAAAACTACCTGGTTTTAACACTGTGTAATATGCATCTTTCATCCGCCTGATTTGACGCGCCACGTTGCGTGACATACTGCGACGGGGTGTTGCGCGACACTCTGCGACTGGTGTTACGCGACAATTTTTAATACGGTTTAATATCGAACACTATAAATTTTATATTAATTTTATATTAAGCGATATAAAACACTATCATTTAATATTAAAAGGGGGCGGGTCCTAGGGCAAGGGGGCGTTAACAACTGTCAAGTTTGACAGAAAGGTTGACTTTATCTACTAAACTGTATTCATTTTTTCAGCAGCATAGTGTTAGTTTATTTCATTTATAGATAATCGTACAGCACATCGCGCCTTTGATTAATCTCGATGATGTTATCAAATAGAGCATATATTATCACATTGACTGTCCGGTCCAACGCTTCTGCAAAGCGGAATTCGGCACGTAGATTGCCTGTTCTTATCAGGGAAAGGTGTTCTCCACACTCCTGTTCTGGTGAAAGGTCAAAAGCAAATAGCGTGTAGCCCCTGATGTACTCTTCGCGGTCAATCAGTATACCATTGTCAGATTTCTGCTTATTTGTGATCTGTATGAGTGACATATACTCTCTTACAGCATTACCGCTTTCAAAGTCGGGTTGAAATGGCTTGGCGGGGTGCGGCGTTCCATCCAGATAAAGGGACGCAAAACTTACATTTTTGTGTTCAAAGCACAGGGGGTTCCTGTTATGTATTCCTGAAAATGATTCGTTATCCACGAAACCGGCTATAACTGTTTTCGGCACTTGTCCTAAAAATTAATTTTCTAGATTAAATACTCTACTGCCTGCTGGTACGCTGTAGATTTTCATCCCAACGCGGTCAATCGCGTATTTCGCGTTACCGTTTAACAGAGCCTGCGCGTGCCCAATCCGCACGGCCGGTGAGACCTGAACTCTTTTCACGAACAGGGATGCAGCTGTGATCTGTATTTTAAAGGCATCCGCCTCAGATGACATTAAGCAGAATGCGTCTTTGTTTCTGGTTAGTTTAATCTTCAGATCAACGGCGTTTAAAATTAGTTTATGTTGATGGAAAAGGTCGCAGTGAAGCGGTCCTAGCAGTTCAACAGTGCGACTCTGCGTTGTTGCGCCTGCTCGTTTTTTGAATCCCGTATTCGGGCCGTCCAGCGCCGTGTTGTTAAATTCACCATCCACATCTTTGTAAAATAGTCCTGTTGTGTGTTTTGTTGACAACGCGTCCGAGCTGTAATTTAATATAGTCTCAATGTACGCGCGGTATGCGTAAAGATTGTTGGATTGTGATATGAGCCTGTCGCCCAGAGTTACATCCACTTGGTTGAATAAGGTCGCTATTGGGTAATTAATAAGCGCGACCCGCGCACCTTGCGGTATCGGCGTGTTATCGGTTCGTACGATCTTGCATGTCACGTACAACAGCGTATTGTTCAGATCGTAGTAGTGTTCACCGCTGGCTGCTATATAAAATTCAAGCGGTGCTGTGTCGGATAACGCCGCTAAAGGTTGAACTTCGACGTATAGACTTTTTTCTATGCTAGTTTGTGTCGGGGGCACGTCAAAAAGATCCAGCTCTGTTTTTGCACATTCAACGGATTCGTGGTGTATGAAAGACATGTTTAAAAAATATCACCAACGGCACTCTTCGGCTTTCTCTTCTTCTTTGAGTTGCGTCGTCTCTGTTTTTTATTTAAAAAGGGTATGTCCCAAGGCGGAAGCGTTATCATACGCTTCCGTTTTCTTTTAGACACGCCTTTTCTTGTATATATTAGTCCTGAACCGTCTTGCTTTGCCTGGTTCGCCTCGTGTATCTTATTCACAACGGCCGTTGTGGCTTGCCCGATAACATCTTTCGCTATATTACGAACCGCTGTCTTCATATGCGGTTTAGCCAACTCTAAACCTCTCCGGAAAAGAGGAACAGCTTTTCTGAAAAGACTTCGAAAAATACCGCCTAAACCGCAGCCGTACATGTATGCGCTGCCGTGAAAACCTGGTAATCCATTACCGGCTTGAGTTTTATAATATTGCGCATAGAGTCCCGGATCGCCATAATTTTTTACAGCGACCATTCTGCTTAGTTAATAAAATTCAGTTTTGCGGCGCCTGAAGTGTAGCTTCACGATCGCTTTCCCAAACTTAAATGCCATGTTCTCGTTTTGGTCGTTCTTTATCTCTATGGCTATCGTGTCAAAATGTGTTTTGCACAATGGTACGTAATCGGGTTTCTCGTATCGTATTGTGACAACCTCATTGTTATAACCCTTCATTTCAACAGTGCGAAGTAGCGGTACATAACTATCCCCGACCCGTTGGTGTTCGATAATGTCTGTGTACACGTACATCGTATATTGGCCGCCTTTGATGTCGGCGCATGGTTTAGAAATATTAGTTTTAGGTTGTAAACCCAGTATCCATGTCAGCTTAGAACCGGCGTGGATTTGATACAACAGTTTACTGTCACATGTTACAACGCGTGCAAATGGATCATACGTTAGTCTTAATCCAACGTCCAGTTTCAGTTGTACAATTTCAGCGTTGATTACGTTCAGTAACGCTTCGATTGTCTCATAAAAACCGGGTTTAATGCACAAACTCGCGACTCTCGCCACCGGCTGTTCCGCCGTTCCATCCCATGATAATTGCAGTCTACAATCTTGTAAATCCAATGTATTCCACGTATGCGGGTATTGTATCTCAGTAAGTGCCACTTCCCATTCGCCATTTAAGTCTATCGGTTTAGCCAACTTTGTCGTATAGTTAGAAATCTTATTTTGCGGGAAGGTAACAGCCGATGCGTTGCTGGGTAAGGTTATGTAGAACGACTTGTCATCCATCGCTCGTCTTGTTAGATACTGATGATCTTTATATGTCTTTTATCACCGATGCTGCGACCCAACTGTTAAATTTTGCGGGGTAACCGCGCCACTTGACTAAAGCGTATTTACGGCCTCTGACCGTCTTATTTTTTAAAATCTTTTCCACTTTGTAAACTCTGTTATAGTTTTTTGGTATGCTTTGAAGCTCTTCGGGGTAAAAACTACCTGTTATAACTTCACCGTACAGATCTGCCAACTTATAAAGCGGTTTAATCCCTTTAGTGTTCACACTATGTACAACAAAAATCTCCTCAGAAAAGCTCTGTTCGTAACCTTTCTGAAATATGTCCTTATATTTAGAAATACGGACGTGGTCACCGATTCCTAAACAAACTGGTGCTTTCTTACTTCTAAAGTAATCACCGTAGGTCGTTTTGAAGACACTCAACGCGTTAGAGTCATTCACATCGTTTGGAGCGCACTTAATCGTTCTATGGTATGTGTTATTATAGCTGCGTATGAAGTCTTGTAAAACGTCTATATATCTGTAGGTATTCTTTGCCGTGAAATAGCGCCACATGCGTGTTTTTAAAGTCCTATTGAAGCGCTCTATAACAGCCGCTTTCACATCGTTATTGGTCGTGAAATGTTTTATACCGTATTTTTCTAACACCTTTTTTAGGCTTCTGTTTAGAAACTCTTTACCATTATCGGTTTGTAGCTTCATCGGCACATCACCGCGCTGGAATATTTTTTCAAAAGCATTAGCGACTGTTGCTGCATTCTTAGCGGCCAGACTTTCACCCCACACCCTCTTACTGAATATATCGATGATTGTTAATATGTATTTAACGCCATCGTTGTATTTTGACAAATCTATCAGCGAGACCAAATCGCATTGCCACTGTTGGTTTATACCCGATACACAAATCATGTTCCTTTTATAGTTTTTTCTTGCTGGCTTGTGCAGCGTGTAGGCGTCTTGTTCTTGTAACCACTTTCTTACGTCGGATCTTTTAAATTTATTTTTAACCGACCCATAATATTTATCAATACCGCTAAAACTACCTGGTTTTAACACTGTGTAATATGCATCTTTCATCCGCCTGATTTGACGCGCCGCGTTGCGTGACATACTGCGACGGGGTGTTGCGCGACACTCTGCGACTGGTGTTACGCGACAATTTTTAATACGGTTTAATATCGAACACTATAAATTTTATATTAATTTTATATTAAGCGATATAAAACACTATCATTTAATATTAAAAGGGGGCGGGTCCTAGGGCAAGGGGGCGTTAACAACTGTCAAGTTTGACAGAAAGGTTGACTTTATCTACTCACGGGAACGCGCATCGGATCGGAAACACCTCCAAAATGCCCGATTTCACCCGATATATCGGTCCGAATGCCCCGAAATCGGATGAAAAATCGGGCATTATCGTCCTAGTGCAGTGATGGCTAACTTTGACACTCCAGCTATTATTGAACTACACATCCCAGCATGCACTGCATCAGTTTTAGTATGGCCAAATAGCAAAACTGTAGCAGGGCATGCTGGGATGTGTAGTTCAACAACAGCTGGAGTGTCAAGGTTAGCCATCACTGTCCTAGTGTATGGGGCCCTTAAGGCTCTCACTCGGTTCACACACTGAGCTCCGCTCCTGGTCTCAGCTCTACACGCACTGTCACTAAGTTGGAGGATCAGATAATACACTAGGTTCCACCTCCGAGAGACACTGGCACTAGGGGACAAACACTAGGGGATGCGCCCATAGGCTTGTATGGTAGAAGGAGACAGGCACAGAGCGCCCCATCTACTAACAATATTATCACATGTACTTGTTTAAAACCTAAGTTCTACTCTGTGCTGCTTGTTTGGTGCAGCAGTTACGGCCTTCATCAGCAGGAAACCAGGACATGGTGCAGGGGAATAGGCCTTGGTTTGCTTTCTTCCTTAATTAAAGGTTTGTGACAACGGGAGATGACGTCAGCAATCACTGACTTGGTTGCACCAATGGGTGGGTCAGTTTTTCTGACTTTAAATTGACAATAGTACAAGGGTGGATGTGTGACTTTATTACGCCTAAGTGACTGGATGGCATCTGACGCAAAAGGAAAAAAGGATTATTTTTTATTTTAATTTTGTAACCTTCTGGAGTAGGATCAAGACAGGAGGATGCGACATAAGTTATAATCACTTAGTTAAATACAGGTTGAGTATCCCATATCCAAATATTCCGAAATATGGAATATTCCGAAATACTGACTTTTTTGAGTGAGATAGTGAAACCTTTGTTTTCTGTGGCTCAATGTACACAAACTTTGTTTACTACACAAAGTTATTAAAAATATTGTATTAAATGACCTTCAGGCTGTGTGTATAAGGTGTATGTGAAACATAAATGAATTGTGTGAATGTAGACACACTTTGTTTAATGCACAAAGTTATAAAAAATATTGGCTAAAACTACCTTCAGGCTGTGTGTATAAGGTGTATATGTAACATAAATGCATTCTGTGCTTAGATTTAGGTAACATCACCATGATATCTCATTATGGTATGCATTTATTCCAAAATACGGAAAAATCCCATATCCAAAATACCTCTGGTCCCAAGCATTTTGGATAAGGGATACTCAACCTGTATAGGGTTATATATTATATATTATATATAATAAAAAAAAACAACACAAGACCTTTCTGGGCCCCATAGCAAAATTTTGAAAGGGCCCCCCTGAGCTCCGTGAGTGCGACAGGGGGGATGAATAGATTGAATTGGTGTGGGTCAGAACAGCAGAGAGGGGGTGGGCCTGAAAATGGACAGTGTGGACACTGAGACATCAATATATATTGAACCCCTTGAACACCCCCCCCACACACACACACACAGACCCTGTGACAGCTTGCAGAGACACCCCCCCTCTGGGTGACCACTTGCAGAAATAAACCCCCTGCAACCCTCACCTTCTGGGTGACAGCTTGCACAGATCACACCACCACTGACCCAATTCCCCCACTGACCATGTGACAAAATCCCCCACCTGGTGACAGCTTGCACAGACAGCCACAAACCCCCTTCTTCCCCTCCTCCCCCCCCCCACCCCTTCCCTCCACCTGGACCCGGACACAGTTTGCATAGAACCCCCTACCACTGCTCCAGTGGCAGGTTGCACAGCTTGTCGCCCCCCTGCTGGGAGGGGGGCTCTTAGGCACTACCTCAGCGGCAGATGTCAGCCTGGTTCCTGCAGCTTGTGGACAGCGCTTGGTCCTGGTGAGTGGCCAGAGGATGGAGTGTGGCGAGAGGCTGCAAGTCCTGGTGACATGCAACAGCAGGGCTGATCCTCCTCTTTCTTCACTTGCTTCCACCTGCACAGTCCCGGTGACACAGCCCCTCCTACCCCCATGCTACTAGTAACTGCCAACCCGGATCCCACAGGTGGCAGAATGTTATTAAGGGGTGTGATTCGTTGGGTCGACAGTAACTAGGTCGACAGTCATTAGGTCGAACACTATTAGTCGAAAGTGACTAGGACCGTTTTCTGGGAGTGTTTGGAAAAAAGCAGACGTGTCCAGGCGTTTGCAGGGAGGGTTCCTGACGTCAATTCCGGTCCCAGGCAGGCTGAAGTGCTCGCAGTGGCTGAGTAAGTCCTGGGCTACACAGAGACTGCACAAAATATGTTTGTACAGCTCTGCTACACATGCGTTCGCACACTTGCAAAGCGAAAAAACACTCCCCTATGGGCAGCGACTATGCGAACGCAGGACTGCAAAAAAACCCTAGCAAGCGAACAGGTCTGAATTAGGCCCTTTATTCTTATTGGCTGCGCTCCCACCATCTCCTATATAATAGCCCAGCTCTGTGACTTTGTGCCTGTGTGTATAACGCATCTCTCATTGGGTTAGTGGCAGGTCTATCACACCCAGTCCACAGCTGATTGGGCGAGAAACTCCCTCCCACACAGGTTACATCCAATGGGAGGCTCTGCACTTTGCCTGCTGTTTTCACAGAGCAGGATTAGCAATGGGACTGATGGAGCTGCAGCTCCAGCCCCACACCCCAAAATAGGCCCACTGCATCTGCAGCATCACACCCTCCAACAATTTACACATAAACATTGATGCACATTCGAAAAGGGGGCGTGGCCACGGGTACAGCCGTGTGGCCACGCCCCTTTTCCTATACTTTCAATGGAAGCTTGGCGAGTCAATATTCGGTACAGACCATAAAACAAAGGCACTGTACCTGCCAAAAAGGTGCAGCTGGAGGGTATGCCACTGCATCTGCAGCAAGTCTCTGCGCTGCAAATAGGGGGGGGGGGAAATACTTTTATTGCAGCGTCCTATGTCCTGCTGCCAGACCACCTGCCCCCTCCACCATCAACAATCCCCACTCCCTAGCCGCGGCGCAGATGGAACAAAAGCTGCTGCGGCCACCGGCATAGATGTGTATGAAAGAGGTGCAGCAGAAAGAGGCTTTCATAGCCCTCCCTGCGCCACATACTCTCTGAGCCCCGGAGCCTCCTCTGTGTGTGATGTCACAGAAGTGCCGCCCTGACTCCGCTACACAGCACCTGGGCTGCCAGCCTGGAAGCCTCAAGATGGCTAATGTAACGGATAGAGTGGGTGATATCACGGAGGATAATGTCTGGACGCTGAATCAATGTAAAGGTAACAGTGCTGCGCAGTGCAGTGGGTGTGCAGTCTGGGCCGGTGCTAGGGTGTTCGGCGCCCCCCTGCAAACTATAAATTGGCAACCTCGCATACTTTACAAAGGCACAGCGCACATAATACCCCCTGTAGTAGAGACACTTACACATGTAATGCCCCCTGTACCAGTGATCATACACAAGTAACACCCTCTGTAGCAGTGACGCTTACACACGTAATGCCCCCTGTACCAGTGCCGCTTACACATGTAACGCCCCCGCTGTACCAGTGACGCTTACACACGTAACGCCGCCTGTACCAGTGACGCTTACACATGTAATGCCCCCCCTGTACCAGTGACGCTTACACACGTAACGCCCTCTGTGCCAGTGCCGCTTAGACACGTAACGCCCTCTGTACCAGTGACGCTTTGACACGTAACACCCCCCCTACCAGTGACGCTTACACAAGTAACACCCCCCGTACCAGTGATGCTTACACATGTAACGCCCCCCTGTACCAGTGACGCTTACACAAGTAACACACCCTCTAGCAGTGACGCTTACACAAGTAACGCCCCCTGTACCAGTGATGCTTACACACGTAACGCCCCCTGTACCAGTGATGCTTACACACGTAACGCCCCCTGTACCAGTGATGCTTACACACGTAACGCCCCCCTATACCAGTGACGCTTACACACGTAACGCCCCTCTGTACCAATGACGCTTACACACGTAACACCCTCTGTAGCAGTGTCGCTTACACACGTAATGCCCTCTGTACCAGTGATGCTTACACACGTAACACCCCCCTATACCAGTGACGCTTACACAGGTAACGCCCCCCTATACCAGTGACGCTTACACACGTAACGCCCCCTGTAGCAGTGACACTTACACATGTAACGCCCCCCGTAGCAGTGACGCTTACACACGTAATGCCCTCTCTACCAGTTCCGCTTAGACACGTAATGCCCTCTGTATCAGTGACGCTTAGACACGTAACGCCCCTGTATCTGTGCCACTTAGACACGTAACACCCCCTGTACCAGTGCCGCTTAGATAAGTAATGCCCCCTGTACCAGTGATGCTTACACACGTAACGCCCCCTGTACCAGTGATGAGTACACACGTAACGCCCCCCTAAACTACAGCTCCTAGCAGCCCTTAGCGCCAAAGCATTCCGGCCCTTAGGGCTGCTGGGAGCTGTAGTTTATTGAGTGCATCTTCTTCCCTGTAATGCAGCGCGTTGGGACACCGGCGCTAACAATAGTGACTGGCTGCTGTGCGAGTCTCTGCCAAAGGGAGGACAGCAGCTTAGCTGCTGACAGGAGAAGCAGGATAAGCATTACCCGCCCCTCCCCCACTCACAGTACCTCCGGGCCCCATCCGCGGCACCCCCACACCCCCCCTCCAGCACCCGCGGTAGCTCCAGACCCCCTCCCCCACCAACCCCGCACCCGCCCTTCCACTTGCACCATCGCATTCGCCCCTCCCCCACCCGGGGCACCCCCGCAACTGCTTCTCCCCCACCCGCAGTGGCTCCAGACCCCCACCTGCGGCACCACCGCACGAGCCCCTCCCTCACCTGCAGCACCACCGCAACTGCCCCTCCCTCTCCCGCGGCACCCCCGGATCCCATCCGCCTCTTCCCCGCACCCGCCACTCCCCCAACCAAAGAACCTACTAGGTGATTCACCAGGCCCTGCGTGCGCTGTTCACGCCGTTGCAAGGGGATCGACCCCTTAACCATTGCACGCCCTTTGTCTGTGCAATATTTAACCACTCAAACAATTATGATTGGAGGTAATACTCCATATAATAAAAATATTGCACGCCACAAGGGTGTGCAAGGGTTAAGGGGGCGTAGCCCCTTACGACGGTGTGAAGAGCGCCCGTAGGGCACGATTAATCACCTGGTAGCTTTATATTGTGCCAAATGTAATAGCCTCCACGCTGCAGAAAGAGACAAATGTTTCATGATTCAGCTTCAAAATTTTAAGTTGCAATTATTTTAAAGGTAAACATGGAATTGCAATGTTAAACTTTATGGCTTAATATCCAAAACATCAGCACTTCCATTACTCTATATATACAGTTATATATATTCATGCTTAAATACAGTGAAAGGTCAATTAACATTCTCCAATTTTACACTGTCTTGAAATCTCTTTTCATGGTCCCTTTAATAAATGAATCTGTGATCCCTAGGAAGCTGATTTGTCGGTGTACTGTAAAACAAGAAAAAAAGAACAGAAAGCGCTACTAGATTACTTATTCAAAAATTATTTTTATTATTTTTATTTATATTTTACTTTTTTAATTATTAATATAATACTCCTTAGTTTACCTATGTATCAGAATACACATTACAGAATTTCCCTTTATACAATATTATAAAAAATCTGGCCAGTTTAAAAACAATAATAACACATTCACAAAATAGATACTCTGCTCAGTGCAATACAATAAACAATTAGATACAAATGGATCCCGCTGTTTCCTTTCGGTGTTACAAGGTGACCATGCTCCTAATTGAAGCTTAGGCTTTTCAGGTTTTTATAGCTGTGTTTAGAAGTATTTTTGTCACAGTTTCCCGTGCAGAGTGTAGAGTAGTGAATACAAGTCCACGCACTTATGGGTTCAAATGATGTTAACTTTCAAAATAGATTGAACCAAACAGCAATCTCAGTGGCTGTTCCTTTCCATTTAGAAGATGTATACAACAGCAATAAATTAAATACTTGTAGTTTTAGCGTGTATAAGCCGGAATATAAACTTCATTGAAAGAAAAAGGATATTTTTACAAATCAGCTGATGGTTATATGCTGATTAGATATATAGCATAAAGTCACTTGATTGCTTTTAGATAAGCAGCTGAACATGTGATCTTTTTACTCCAAACGGACATGGATACTTTTTCTACACCTCAGCTGGTGTTATAACATGGCCATGTTGTGTGAGAATAATTACCACATAATCTCCTGGGTTCAGATCCTTTTCGCTCCCGGCTCTGGTGCCCAAATGCCTGTATAATTAAGACTATGTTGACAGCTGATGGATGTCCGCACAAGAATGGAGCGTGACCGAGTGCACAGTGCTAATTGAGCTAAATAACCCACAGCCGCAATGTGAGAAATGAAGCTTGGAGCGCAGACAGTGCGCGCAGGCGCACTTGAGAGATGCCGGGGATAAAAGCGAGGAGAGCGGCAGAGTATAAAATATCTGACTGAGGAAGCCGCCGAGTGCTGTAGGCGGAGAAACGCGTATCACTCTGCTCCTATTTACCTACGAGGATTACACCACAGATCTATCTCATTGTGCTGGGCAAACATCCAAGGACCTCCGGATAAGGCTCTTATACAGGCATTTGGGCACCAGAGCCGGGAGCGAAAAGGATCTGAACCCAGGAGATTATGTGGTAATTATTCTCACACAACATGGCCATGTTATAACACCAGCTGAGGTGTAGAAAAAGTATCTATGTCCGTTTGGAGTAAAAAGATCACACGTTCAGCTGCTTATTTAAAAGCAATCAAGTGACTTTATGCTATATATCTAATCAGCATATAACCATCAGCTGATTTGTAAAAATATCCTTTTTCTTTCAATGAAGTTTATATTCCGGCTTATACACGCTAAAACTACAAGTATTTAATTTATTGCTGTTGTATATATCTTCTAAATGGAAAGGAACAGCCACTGAGATTGCTGTTTGGTTCAATCTATTTTGAAAGTTAACATCATTTGAACCCATAAGTGCGTGGACTTGTATTCACTACTCTACACTCTGCACGGGAAACTGTGACAAAAATACTTCTAAACACAGCTATAAAAACCTGAAAAGCCTAAGCTTCAATTAGGAGCATGGTCACCTTGTAACACCGAAAGGAAACAGCGGGATCCATTTGTATCTAATTGTTTATTGTATTGCACTGAGCAGAGTATCTATTTTGTGAATGTGTTATTATTGTTTTTAAACTGGCCAGATTTTTTATAATATTGTATAAAGGGAAATTCTGTAATGTGTATTCTGATACATAGGTAAACTAAGGAGTATTATATTAATAATTAAAAAAGTAAAATATAAATAAAAATAAAAATAATAAAAATAATTTTTTAATAAGTAATCTAGTAGCGCTGTCTGTTCTTTTTTTTCTTGTTATAGAGTAATGTAGGAAGGGGAGAGAGAAGCTCCCATATCTACAGTGAGCTGCTTCTGGATTATTTAAATATTAAATATATATATATATATATATATATATATATATATATATATATATTTTTTTTTTTTTTTTTTTTATAAACACTATAAGACATATATATGCATTAATTGTAAATTGCCAATCAGCGCCAGGGGGTCACTTTGTTGTGCCCTTTTTTTCTTTTTGTCGGTGTACTGACAGCAAAAGATGGCTCCGCCCACTGCGCCCTCTCTCATAGAGATAAATAGACGATAAATGCGGAGCAGTTGAAATAGAGGGGGTACAACATTTGACTTTACCTGAAACCCTAGCACAATAACAGTCCCACAATATGCTGTTATATGATGTATTTATCTCAGCCATGTAATGTTTCAGAATATACTGTAGTCATCTACATGATGCTGCCACATATTATTTGTACACATGTACAAAGCATTGGAGAGTGATAAAGTGGAGAGAGATAAAGTACCAACCAATCAGCTCCTAACGGCCATTTTTCAAACATAGGGGTCTATTTACTAAGCCTTGTATGGAGATAAAGGGGGTCATTCCGAGTTGATCGCACGGTAGCAGTTCTTGCAGCAGTGCGATCAGATAGTCGCCGCCTATGGGGGAGTGTATTTTGCATAGCAAGTGTGCGATCGCTTGTGCAGGGGAGCTGTGCAAAAAGTTTTGTGCAGTTACTGAGTATCTCTGAACTTATTCAGCCGCTGCGATCACTTCAGCCTGTCAGGTCCCGGAATTGACGTCAGACACCCGCCCTACAAACGCCTGGACACGCCTGTGTTTTCCCAAACACTCCCAGAAAACGGTCAGTTGACACCCAGAAACGCTTCCTTCTGTCAATCACCTTGTGATCGCTGCCGCGATTGCTTTCTTGGTAAGGTCCCACGCTGCCCGGTGTTTCCCGTCGCCGGGCAGTGACACACCTGCACATTGCGGTCATGGGGCATGTGCAGTTCAGACCCGATCGTACCGCTGCGAAAAACTGCAGCATGCGCTCAGGTCGGAATGACCCCCAAAGTGGCTGGAGATAAAGTACCAGCCAATCAACACCTAACTGTCATGTCACAGGCTGGGTTTGAAAAATGACAGTTAGGAGCCGATTGGCTGGTACTTTATCTCTGTCCACTTTATCTCCATCCAAGGCTTAGTAAATAGCCCCATAGCCTGTGATATGGCATTTGGGAGATGATTGGCTGTTACCTTATCTCCAGCGACTATCTCCATCCAAGGCTTAGTAAATAGTCCCCATAGCCTGTGACATGGCAGTTAGGAGCTGATTGGCTGGTGCTTTATAACTCTCCACTCTTCAAGGCTTATTACATCTCCCCCAATATCTGTTATATGTCTGTGTTTGCTTTAATAGGAGTTACAAATACCATTGGTTTTCCTGAAAGGAAATAGAAAAATCAATATGGGTGAGGATGATGAAGCCGAGCAGGTAAACTCTCATTCTTACAAATATCCTTATATGAAAATCATTGGTAGACAATGGAAATGATTAGGCCCCATACCTTAGCAGCACTGGAGCGCCCCTTGTGTGCATGTTTAGTGGGTACCACCAGCATAATAATGTTACACTATAGTGTCTGCTCCAGAGGTACCAGAAGCCGTGGCAGAAGTACCGGAGACAATGGAGCCTGTAGCCGCCAGGCTCCTGCTCTGAAGGGGGCACCTTCTCCATTGCCTCTGGTCACTCAAGTTTAGTCACTGTGCGTCAGTGAGCGATGAGCAGCTCTCGGTCCGTGTAAGGGGAGGCAGGGTTTGCCGAGTACATGACCTCTGGAAACAGCAGCGGTCCTGTGCTGTAGCCTGTAGCACGGTGACAAGTCCACCAGCGATGGGGGCAGTGGCTGATAGCGGATTACCAGAATCAGCATCCCGCGCTGTAATTACTGAGAGAGGTGCTGCAGCCATGTGGCGCCTCAATGTGTGTGCTATTTGGGCATAGGGAATGGGTTGTGTGTGGGTCCCCAGGGGTGTGTGAGCGGGCGGCATCCCATGCAGGGAACTTGCTCCCGTGCAGAGGCGTCGTAATGGGGGGGCAAGGGGGCAGCATGGTGTTGCATTCCTTAGCGATGCACCCTGATTAACCCCTTATGTTTCTATGTATATGGGCCCTCATTCCGAGTTGTTCGCTCGGTAAAAATCTTCGCATCGCAGCGATTTTCCGCTTAATGCGCATGCGCAATGTCCGCACTGCGACTGCGCCAAGTAAATTTGCTATGCACTTAGTAATTTTACTCACGGCTTTTTCATCGTTCTGGCGATCGTAATGTGATTGACAGGAAATGGGTGTTACTGGGCGGAAACAGGCCGTTTTATGGGCGTGTGGGAAAAAACGCTACCGTTTCCGGAAAAAAACGCAGGAGTGGCCGGAGAAACGGAGGAGTGTCTGGGCGAACGCTGGGTGTGTTTGTGACGTCAAACCAGGAACGACAAGCACTGAACTGATCGCAGATGCCGAGTAAGTCTGAAGCTACTCAGAAACTGCTACGAGGTGTGTAATCGCAATATTGCGATTACTTCGTTCGCAATTTTAAGATGCTAAGATTCACTCCCAGTAGGCGGCGGCTTAGCGTGAGCAACTCTGCTAAAATCGCCTTGCGAGCGAACAACTCGGAATGACCTCCATGGTGTATTGCAAGAAAATATTTGTGAATCCAACGGTAAGATAACTGTGGTATATACTTGCACTTGCGGGGCGAGAACGTCTCCCCTAATTGAATTCAGCCCTATGAAGAGAGGTTGTGTGATGGTAGATGCTAGAATCAAGTGGGCTAAGGGACCTTTTCCGTAAGGGGGAGGAGTTACGACGCAAGGGGGAGGAGCTAGGCCAGCGGGATAGTTCCTCTACTATCCACGCCACCAACTATTACCTTTAGTAATTAGGTGGTGAGCGAAGCGGAGCGGAGCGAGCCACCGTGCCCGAAGCGTGGTGAGCGAAGCGAGCCCGGGAGGGTACTTTTCGGGTACCCTGTTCGCCCGTAGCTCCTCCCCCTGGTGACGTAGCTCCTCCCCTCAATACGTCACAAGGTCCCTTCAGCCCCTCCGATATAGAACCAACCGTTGTGTGATCCCTGTGCAGCAGTCACAGAAAGGGTTAATCTCTGTGGCATGAAACTCAAATTACATTGTTGCTCTTTTATTTTTGCAGAGCTGGGAGCTGTAACCACAGACCAGAAGCTATAATTACTCTTAGGGTGCATACACACGGTGAGATTCGGCCTTATCCAATTCTCACCGTGCGACAGGGGGCCGGGTCGGCACTTAGCCAGTATCGCAAGCACATAATGAGTGTGCTTGCGATGCGATTTTGGCTAAGTGTCAATCCTGACTATCTCTTCTATAGAGATAGTCAGGATTGACTTGCCTGCACAGCCTATTTTTTCGGCCGATGCCGACCGCGCGGGGCCGCGCATCGGCATCGGATCGGGATCGCAAGGTGACTGTCACCTTGCGATCTGCACTATATTTTCTTCCGATTCTGACTATATAGTCAGAATCGGAAGAAAAAATCGACCCGTGTGTACACACCTTTACACATAACACAGCCAACACTTCTATATTCCTGTATAGTGGATGTAATTCTCAGTAGATGTCACCGACAGCTGCTCCACACCAATTATGTAATGCTGTATACTGGATTTAAGTCTCAGTATACGTCACTGACAGTTGCACAGTACCACTTGCGTAGTCCTTTGTAAAGCATGTAATTCTCAGTATATGTCACTGACAGCTGCGCAGTACCACTTGTGTAATCCTTTGCAAAGCATGTAAGTCTTAGTATATGTCACTGACTGCTGCACAGTACCACTTGTGTAATCCTTTGTAAAGCGGGTAATTCTCAGTATATGCCACCGACCGCTGCACAGTGCCATGTGTGTAAACCTTTGTAAAGCATGTAATTCTCAGTATATGTCAAGGACAAGTGGCGTGGTCAGGTAGGTTGAACGAGGCTGTGGGGACAGGTAAGGTGGTTGAGCAGGATAAAAGAGGATGTGGGGACAGGTGTGAAGTTTCCTTATATTTATTCAAAACAGCTTGATGCTTGTGTGTGTTTTTATTTCAGATGTGCAGTCACATCCCTTCCCATCTCCCTTCCCCCTTAACTTTCACCTATCCCTTCCACCTCTCCCTTCCCTCTACCCCTTCCCTTCGCCCTACCCCTTCCCAACCCTTTGCCACTCCTACCCTTCTTTTCCCTCTACCCTTTCCCTTGCCCATTCCCTTCCCCATTTCACCTTCCCTTCTCCATACCTGTTACCTTCCCCATTCCCTTCCTCAACTCCTCTCTACCCCTTCCCTTCCTTAACTCCTACCCTCTACCTCTTCCCTTCCCACTACCCCTTCTCTTTCCCCCTACCACTTCTGTTCCCCTGAACCCTTCCATTCCTTTCCCCCTACTCCCTCACTTCCACCCCTCCCTTCCCCCTACCCTTTCCCTTCCCTTAGACCCATCTCTTTCCCTAACACTTCCCCCTACCCTTCCTTGCCCTTACACCTTTCCCATCCCACTACCCGTTCCCTTCACCTTAGCACTTACCCCTACCCATCCCTTCCTTTCCCATTACCCTGTCCCTTCACACTTCCCTTAATCCTTAACTTCCTTCTACCACTTCCATTCCCCCTTCCCTTCACCCTACCCCTTCTGTTCCCATACCCCTTCCCTACCCTCACCTTACCCCTTCCTTCCTTTTCCCTTCACTTTTCCTGTCCCTTCCCTTACCGCTTCACTTCCCCTACCCTTTCCATTCCTTTTCCAATACTTTTTTCCTTCCACCCTACCCTTTCCCATTTCCCTACCCCTTCCCTTCCAACTACCGCTTCCATTCCCATACCCTTTCCCTACTGCTTCCCCCTACCCGTTCCATTCCCCATTCCCTTCTACTCCTTTCCCCCTGTCCCCCTACTCCTTCCATTCTCCCTACCCCTTCCCCTACTCATTTTATTCTCCCTATCCCTTCCACTTATTTTTACTTCCACCTACCCCTACCCCTACCCTTCCCCCTACTCATTCACTTTCCCCCTCCCCTTCCTTCCCCATACCCCTTCAATTCCTTTCATCCTACCCTTTTCCTTGCCCCTACCTCTTCCCTTCCAACTACCCATTCCATTTACCCCTTCCATTCTCCCTACTCTTTCCCTTCCCCCTGTAAATTCCCTTAACCCTACCCCTCTTCTTCTTTTCCCTTTACCCCTTCCCCCTACACCTTCCCTTCCCCCTTCCTCCCTCCCACTCCCTCTACCCCTGCCCTTCACCCTACCCCTTCCCTTCTTCCATCCCCCTACCGCTTCTCTTCCCCTTACCCCTTCGCTTCCATCTACACTTTGCCTTTCTTAACACCTTCCCTTCCCCCTCCACTTCTCTCTTCCTCCTGCTCCTTCCCCCTACCCCTTCCTCCTTCCCGTCCTCCTACACCTTCACTTTCCCCTTGCCGCTTCTGTTCCCCCTATTCCTTCCATTCCTTTACCCCAACCCATTCCCTTCCCTTATTCCTCCCCTACCCTTTCTCCTTCCCTTCTAATCCCTTCTCCCTCCCCCATCCCTTCTTCTATGTGTCCCTTACCTACTTGTCTCTTCACCCTATCTTTTCCCCCTAACCCTTCCCTTTACCGCTTCCATTATCCCTATCTCTTCCCCCTACCACTTCCCACTTCCCTTCCCCGACCACTTCCCATCTCCCTTCTGTTCTCTTCCATTCCCCTACCCATTCTACCTACCCCTTCAATTCCCCCTACCCTTCACCCTTTTGTTCCCTTCGCTTCCCCTACCCTATCCCTTTTTCCTACCCTTTATCTTCCTCCTACCATTTCCCTTCCCTACCCTTTTCCATCTGTTCCCTGTATCCCTTCCCTATTCACTCTATTCCTACCCTTCACCCTACCCCTTTCCTAGTTCTTCCTTCCCCATACTCCTTCCATATCCCTTACATGCCTCCTACACATGCCCTTCCCAAAACCCCTTCCCTTTACACTTCCCCTACCCCTTCCATTCTATTCCCTCTACCCCTTACCTTCAACCTACCCTTTCCCTTCTATCCAACCCCTCCTTTCACGCTACCCCTTCCCACTACTCTTCCCTTCCATTCCCCTTACCCCTTCTGTTTCCTTTCCCCTATCCCTTTCCTACCCTGAGCCTACCCCTTCCCTTATTTTTCCTCTACCCTCTCCCTTCCTGGTCCTTCCCCTATTACCTTCCCTTCTCCCTACCCCTTTCCTTCCCCCTACCCCTCCATTCTTTTCTGCCTCCCTTCCCCCTACCCCTTCTATTCTCCCTACCCCTTCACTTTCACTTCTTTTCCCTTCCACCTATCCCTTTCCTTCGCCCTTCCCTATACTCCTTCACTTTCCCCCTAGCCCTTTCCTTCCACCTACCCCTTTCCCCCTCTCCTCATCCTTTTCCCCTTCCCTTCCACTTCTTCCCCTACCCCTTCTCCCTACCCCTCCCTTCACCCTTCTATTCCCCCTACCCCTTTCCACTTCCCTCCACCTTACCCCTTCCATTCCCTTCCCCCTACCTCTTTCCTTCCCATCGCACTTCCCTTCCCTTATTTACCCCTCACTTTCCCTTCACTCTACCCCTTACAGCTTCCCTTCCCCCTATCTCTTTCCTTTCCCCCTACTGCTTCCCTTCCTCCTACCCCTTGCCTTTCCCCCACCCCTTTCCTTACACCCCACCTACCCATTCCCTTCCTATCCATTCTACATACCCTTCTCTTCCCTTTACCCCTTCCCCTACCCCATCCATTCCCTTCCCTCCCCCTAACCTTTACCCCATCCCTTCCCGCCCCTACCCTTTCCCTCCTTCTACTTCTTCCCTTCCCCCATCCCTCCCTCTACTTCTTCCATTCCCCCATCCCTCCACCTTCCCTACCATTCCCCCTACCCATTCCGTTCCCTTCCCACTTTCTTTATCTTTGCCCTACCCCTTACCTTCACCCTTCACCCAACCCCATCCCTTCCCCTCCCCCTTTTCCATCCCTTCCCCAACCCCTTCCCTTTCCCCCTACCCTTTCTATTCATTCCCCTACCCTTCCACCCTACCACTTCCTTTCCACATACCCCTTCCCCTCATCCCAACCCTTCCCTCTACCCGTTCCCTTCACGTTACCCCTCCTGTTCCCTTACCCATACCACTTCCCTACTTCTTCTCTTCTTTTCCTTCCCCCTTCCCTACCTCTTCTCTTCTTTTCCTTCCCCCTTCCCTACCTCTTTCTATCCCCTATTCCCTAACGTTCTCCTTTCCTCCTATCCCTTCTCTTTCCCCTACCCCTTTCCTTCCACTGTACACCTTCGCTTCCCCCTACACTTCCTTTCTTCCTACCTACCCTTTCCCTTCTACCCTACCTCTTCCCCGTATCCCTCTACTTCCCCCTCTTCCACCTACCCTTCTCTTTCCACTACCCCTTCCCTTTACACATTCCTTAACCCCTATCCATTCCATTCCTACTACCCTTTCCCCTAACCCTTACCTTATCTTCCTGTCCATTCCCTCTTCCCCTTCCTTTCCCTTAACCCTTACCTTCCCTTCCTGTCCATTCCCCTACCCTTCTCTATGCCCTTATCCTTCAATTTTCCATTTCCCCTACCTCATCCATTCCTTTCCCTACCCCTTCCTCTCCCTGCCCCATCCCTTCCTGTCCATTCCCCCTACCATTCTCTTTCCCTTCTCCTTCCTTTTACCCATTCCCCCTTCCCTCCCCCTACCCCATCCATTCCCTTCCCCCTACCCTTTCCCTTTTCTTTACCCATCCCTGCCCTCCCCCAACCCCTTCGCTCCCTCTACTCCTTCCCTTCCACCTCCCTCTTCCCTACCCATTTCCCATACCCCTTCCATTCCCTTCCCCTTCATTCTACTCCTACCCTTCACCCTACCTCTTCCCTTCTCACTTCCCTTTATCTTTTCCCTGACCCCTACCACTTCCCTTCCCCATACCCCTTCCATATATCCCTACCCCTTCTCTCCCCACTACCCATGCCCTACCCCAAAACCCTTCCCTTTACCTCTTCCCTTCCCCTTCCATTCCCTTCATTCTACCCCTACCCTTCACCCTACCTCTTTCCTTCTCCCTTTTCATTTTCCCTTATTCCTTCCCTGCCCCCTACCACTTCCCTTCCCCCTACCCCTCCTCTCCCCCCTAGCTATGCCCTTTGCCCTACCCTTTCATTCTACCCCTACCCTTAACCCTACCTCTTCCCTTCTCACTTCACCATATCCCTTCCCTGCCCCCTACCACTTCCCTTCCCCATACCCTTTCCATATCCCCCTACCCATGCCTACCCCAAACCCCTTCCCTTCTATTCCCTCTACCCCCTTCCCTTCTCTCTACTCCTTTTCACTATACCCCTTCCAACTACCCTACCCTTTCTTTCCCCCTACACCTTATCTTCCCGCTACCACTTCCCTTATTTTCCCTCGACCCTCTCCCTTCTTGTCCCTTCCCCCTATTCCTATCCCTTCTCCCTACCCCTTCCATTTTCTTCCTCCTACCACTTCTCTTCCCCCTACCCCTTCCCCCTATTTTTTACTTCCACCTACCCCTACCCTTCCCTCTACTCATTCACTTTCCTCCTTCCCTTTCCATTCCCCATATACCTTTGCCTTAGCCCTACCCCTTCCAATCCTTCTACTCCATTCATTCCCTTCCCCATCCCTCCCCCTTCCCAATCCTTTTATCCTACCTTTTACCTCACCCCTATCACCTACCCCTTCAATTCTCCCTATCCCTTTTTTCCCCTACAATTTTTCTTAACCCTACCCCTCCCTTTCTTTTCTCTCTACCCCTTCCCACCCCCCTACACCTTCCTTTCTCCCTTCCCTTCCTCAATCCCACTCCCTCTAACCCTTCCCTTCTTGAATCCCCTTACTGCTTCTCTTCCCCTTACCCCTTTACTTCCATATACACCTTACCTTTCTTAACACCCAATTCCCTTCACTTCTTCCTTCCTCCTACTCCTTTACACTACCCCTTCCTTTCTCCCTTCCACTTTCCCATCCTTCTAGATTTTCCCTTTCCTCCTGCCGCTTCTGTTCCTCCTACGCCTTCCATTCCTTTACCCCAATACCTTCCCTTTCCCTACTTCTTCCCCTATTCCTCCCCTAACCTTCCCGCTACCCTTTTCCCTTCTCATCTCTTTCCCTATGCTTCCCTTCCCTACTTGTCCCTTCACCCTACCCCTTCCCTTTATCGCTTCCATTCTCCCTATCCTTTACGCCTACCACTTCCCTTACCATCTCCCGTCTGTTCCCTTCCATTCCCCCTACCCCATCCCTTCCCCCTACCCTTCTCCCTTTCATTCCCTTTGCTTCCCCCTACCATTTCCCTTGCCCCTATCCCCTACAATCTGTTCCCTCCCCCCAACCCCTTTCCTTCTCCATTCACTCTATTCCTAGCCTTCACCGTTCCCTTTTCACCTCCCCTTCCTTATAGCACTTCCCATCCCCCTACCCCTTACCCTACCCATGTCCAAAACCCCTTTCCCTTCCATTCTATTCCCTCTACCCCTTCCCTTCTATCTACCCCTTCCTTTCACCCTACCCCTTCCCCCTAAACCTTACCTTCCCCTACCTCTTCTATTTCCTTCCCCCTACCCTTTTCCTTTCCTGACCCTACCACTTCCCTTATTTTTCCTCTTTCCCTTCCTCTTTTTCCTCCTATTCCCTTCTAACCCTTTCCTTTCTCCTACCCCCTTCCCTCCACTTATTTTCCCTTCCCCCTACTCCTACCCATCCCCTACCACTTCCCTCTACTCCTTCAATTTCCCCCTATCCTTTCCCCCTACCCCTTACCTTCCACCTACACAATCCCTTCCCCCTTTCCTTCTCATCCTTTTCCCCTACCTCTTCCCTTTCACTTACTTTTCCCGCTACCCTTTCTACCTAGCCCTTCCCTTCTCCCTAGCCTTCCTTCCAACCTACCCTTCACCCTTCTATTCCCCCTACCCCTTCACCCTATCCCTTCCATTCCCTGCTCCCTACCTTTTTCCTTCCCTTTGCCCTCCCCTTCCCTTATTTCCACCATTTCCCCTTCCCTTCACTGTACACCTTACCTTCCTCCTACCCTCCTCTTCTCATTACAGCTGCTCTTCCACCTAGGTCCTTCCTTTCCCCCTACTGCTTCCCATCCCCCTATGCCCCCCTTCTGCCTACCCCTTCCCTTCCACCCTTCACTTTCCCTTTCTCCACACACCTTCCCTTCCCCCTACCCCGTTTTCTCATCCCTTTCCCCTACCCTACCCTTCCCCATACTCCTTCCCTCTTCCATAACACATACCCCATCAATTCCCTTCCCCCTACCCTTTCCCTCCCCACTACCCCTTCAATCCGCCTACCCCTCTTCCCCTTCCCTTTACCCATTCATTCCATTCCCCTACCCTTTCCATTCCCCCTACCCCTTCCCTCTATCCCATGCCTTCCCATCCTCTTCCCTCGTCCTGCTCCATCCCTTCCACCTACCCCCTTCCCCCCTACCATACCTCTACCCTTCTCCCTACCCCCTTCTATTCCTTTCCCTACCACTTACATTCTCCCTTCCCTACCATTCACTCTACCCCTTCCTCCTACTCCTTCCCCCTACCCTTTCCATTCATTTACCCTACCCCTTCCCTTCCACCTAATCTTTCCCTTCACCCCACCTTCCCTCTACCACTTTACCTAACCCCTTCCTTTACCTTATCCCTTCCGTTCCCTGCCCCATACCCCTTCCCTACCTTTAGCCCTACCTCTTCTTTTCTTTCCCGTCTACCCTTTCCCTTCCCCCTACCCTTCCCCTTCCCCAAATTCCCTTTCCTTCTTCTATCCCCCATTCTCCTACCCCTTCCACCCTACACCTTCCCCCTATACCTTCACTTCCTTTTCCCCATCTCTTCCCTACCCCTATAACCTTCACTACCCTTCCCCCTATCCCTTCCACTCCCTGACCCTTCCCTTCGCCCTACCCCTTACCTTCACCATCCATTCTCCATCCCCCTTCCCTTCCCCCCTACCTCTTCACGTTCCCCCTACTCCTTCCATTCCCCCTACCCTGTCCATTAATTTCCCCTACCCTTCCACCATACCCCTTCCCTCTACCACTTCCGTTCTCCCTACCCCCTGCCCTTAACGTTACCCCTCCTTCCCCATACCACTTCCCAACTTTTAGCCCTACCTCTTCTCATCTTTTCCTTTTACCCTTTACCTACCCCTCTCTATCCCCCTATTCCATAGCCTTCTCCTTTCCCCCATTCTCCTACCCCTTTCCTTTACACCTTGCCTTTTCCCCTACCCCTTCCCATCCACCCTGCACCTTCCCCCTACCCCTTCTCTTCCACCATACCCCTTCCATTCCCCCTACCCCTTCACTTCCTCCTAACCCTTCTCATACCTTCCACCTCTTCCCACTACCCCTTCCCTACCCACAGTGGTGCAGAGAAAGAGATTACAAGTTACCTGGGCCCAGGTCTGATGGAGGGGCACAGGTCACCCCTTCCCCTCCCCCTTAACTGGAAGCAGCAGCTGCAGCTTTTCTTCTCAGCCTAATCAGCCCAACACATGCTCCTGTTTGCTGGGCTGTAGTGTGGCCAGGGAAGTGTTTAAAATAAAATTTTTGTATTTTGTTTTTCAAAGGGTTCATGGCCACGTCTCCTCTGATTAGGCCATGTTCCCTGAAAGGTACCTGGGCCTAGCCAGGCTCTCTACTGCCCTGCCTACCCCTACCCTATCCATTCCCTCCCCCCTACCATTTCCCCTTCTCTCCCCTAACCTTTACCTTCCCTTCCTGCCCATTCCCCTTACCCTTACCATTCCTTCCTGTCCATTACCCCTACCCTTCTCCTTCCCCATACCCCATCTATTCCCTTCCCTTAACCCCTTCCATCCCCCTATCCATTCCATTCCTGTTCATATCCCCCTACCCTTCCCCCTTCTCCTTCCCTTTAGCCATTCCCCCTTCCCTCCCTCCTTCACCATCCATTCCCTTCCCCCTATCCATCCCTTCCCCCTTCCGTTCCCTTCCCTATTCACTCTACCCCTACCCTTCACCCTACCTATTCCCTGCCCCCTACCACTTCCCTTCCCCATACTCCTTCCATATCCCCCTACCCCTTTTTTTCCCCATGCCCTACCCCAAACCCCTTCTGTTTACCTCTTCCCTTCCCCTACCCCTTAACCGCTTCCATTCTTCCCTATTCCTTCCCCTTACCCCTATCCCCTACCATTTCCATTCCCTCCCCCTTTCTATCTGTTCCCCACTCCTTCCCTTCCCCATTCACTCTATTCCTATCCTTCACTTCTCCCTTCCCCTTAGCACTTCCCTTCCCCATACCCCTTCCATATCCCCCTGCCCCTTTACCCTACCCCTTCTATGCCCAAAACCCCTTTCCTTGACCCTTTCCCTTCCCCCTACCCCTTCCATTCTATTCAATTCCCTCTACCCCTTCCTTTCACCCTACCCCTTCCCACTACCCTTCCATTTCCCCTACACTTTACCTTGCCCTACCCCTTTTGTTTCCTTCCCCCTATCCCTTTCCTTCCCTATCCCTTATTTTCCCTCTACACTTTCCCTTCCTATTTCTTCCAATTCCCTTCCCTTCTCCCTACAATTTCCCTTACCTTCCTTTTACCCCTTCTCATCCCTCGACCCCATATATTCTCCCTACCCCTTCCTTTCCACTTTTCCCTTCCACCGACCCGCCGTTCTCCTTTACACCTTCCCTCTACTCCTTCAATTTCCCGCTACCCCTTCCATTCCCTCTACCCTTTCCCTTCCACCTACCCCTTTCCTTCCCCCTCTCCTTCTCAACCTTTCCCGTACCCCTTCCCTTCCACTTAACTCTTCCCCTTCCCTTATGCCTACCCCTTCCCTTCCATCCACCCTACCCCTTTCCTTCACCTTTCCCCTTCCATTCCCTTCCCCCTACCTCTTTCCTTCCCTTCCACTACCATTTTACCCCTACCCCTCTCAATCTCCCTTTCCCTTACCTTTACCCCATCCCTTCCCTCCCCCCTACCCTTCCCTTTGCCCTACCCCTTACCTTCACCCTACCCCATCCCTTCCCTCTACTCCTTTTCCCTTCCCCCTACACTTTCCATTCATTTCCCTTCCCTTCCACCCTACCACTTCCTTTCCACCTACCCCTTCCCTTCATCCCACCCCTTCCCTCTACCACTTCCCCTTCCACCTACCCCCTTCCCTTCATGTTACCCCTCCTGTTCCCTTCCCCATACCACTTGCCTACCTTTAGCCCTACCTCTTCCCTTCTACCCTATTCCTTCCCCTTCCGTACCCCCTTTCTATCCCCCTATTCCCTATCCTTCTCCTTTCCACCATTCTCCTACCCCTTCCCTTTCACCTTCCCCCTCCCCTTCTCATCCCTTCCACCTCTTCCCACTACCCCTTCCCTACCCCCCCACCCTATCCATTCCCTCCCCCTACCCTTTACCCTTCTCTCCCCTAACCCTTACCTTCCCTTCCTGTCCATTCCCCCTACCTTTACCTTCCCTTCCTGTCAATTCCCCCTAACCCTTCCCCTAACCCTTACCTTCCCGTCCATTCCACCAAGCCTTCTCTATCCACTTCACCTCCCCACTACCTTTTCCATCCCCCTACCCTTCTATTCCCCCTTCTCCTTCCCTCCCCCTACACCATCCATTCTCTTTCCCTACCCTTTCACCTATCTTTACCCATCCCTTCCCTCCCCCTACACCTTACCTTCTATCTATCCTTTCCCTTCCCCCTATTCCATTCCCTTCCCCCTACACTTTACCTTTCCCCCTACCCCTTCCCTTTACCCTTTCCCCTAACCTTTTCCTGACCACTCAATTATATTATTTAAATGTTTAATACAGCCTATACAATAGACCATTAATAAATGGTTAAATATTAATAATGTATTCCATACAGTATCCAGTGTATAAAAAGACCAATGTTTACACTAATGTCCAGGGTCGTTACTATGTTCTTCTACCGCTCCCCCAGACTCCCGCACTTGCTCCAATGTTGCGCAGATTGGCAAATTGTGTATTGCATTTGGACACCCCCCTCTAGAAATCCTGCATTTACCACTGTTAGAGATCACATCTGATCATGTTGAAAACTTTTAGAGAACACCTGATAAACCAAAGACCTTTTCACAAAGGTGCACGAAAAGCATAAATCACCATAAATACTGTATAGAAGTGAATGTACAAAGTAATAACAGATATCATCATGAGTAAAAGATGCTGATTTATTAATAATCACTCCACATCTTACACCATTTTCAAAATCAGAGGTTTGTGGCTCGGGCTGTGAGAACCAACCCTAGCATTTTCCAGGTTGCGCTCACAGGATCCTCGCCGTTCCACGAGTGTAACGCACATTGTACAGTACACATTTTGGCAGAAAACTTTGGTTAACAGACCAATATACAGCAAGTCCACTTGTCATAACATACAGCAACCTCACACACACATATGTTACAAATCATACATAAAATAACACAGCAATCATGTGGCGAGATGGACACCTATTACATAAAAGCCTGCAATGCTGGTAACCAGTAACAGACAGGAAATAAAATGCATCACTAGGAAATAAATGGGAAACAGTAACATTGAAACCATTTCAGTGCAGAAAAGACCAGCTTATATCATCGTGGCAAACCGGACTTTTCATTTTAAAGAGTAGCCATTGTCTGTGCAAAGTGTAGGCAGCGGTTTCAGATATGACTCACACATACCTGACATTGCAAAAGACACTGGGGGTAATTCTGAGTTGATCGCAGCAGCAAGTTTGTTAGCAATTGGGCAAAACCATGTGCACTGCAGGGGGGCAGATATAACATGTGCAGAGAGAGTTAGATTTGGGTGGGGTGTGTTCAATCTGCAATCTAAATTGCAGTGTAAAAATTAAGCAGCCAGTATTTACCCTGCACAGAAACAAAATAACCCAGCCAAATCTAACTCTCTCTAACTATATCTGCCCCCCCCCCCCGCACTGCACATGGTTTTGCCCAACTGCTAAAAAAAGTTCCTGCTGCGATCAACTTGGAATTACCCCCACTGTATATTCCAGTGCTAAGTATGTAGCACGCTATAATATTCCAGGTCACTGATACCACTTTTACACCAAAATCCCAGATCCAACTCAGAAATTGGAACACTGTTCCAATCCGGGTCAGTTCCGGGATTAACCCCGTTTCCACTGCGGTACTGACTCGGGATATTCCCGGGTCGGCACCATTCACACTGCACACAGGTGCAGTGTCTTTAAGGCCGTGATTGGAGAGGACATCATCTCCAAGCGCCGGGAAATCCGCCGATCGGGACCACCGGGGCGCCTCTGGCAACTACTGGGCTGTCCCCAGTCTCCGTCTCTGTGCAGTAAATGGATGCCGGATTCAAACGCGCAGCCTCCATTCACCTTCACCTGGTCAAGACCCGGGTAGGATTGCCAGGTTTCTGGCTTGGTATAAAATGGGGATGACTGACCTGGAAGTGATTGTAGACCAGCAGCAGCTAGAAGAGCGTGACAGCCTGATGAAGCACATTACTTATCCAGAGGTATTAAATTACATTTGCTGAAAATATCATGAAGATTTTTATAGCCAATCAGAGAGCAGGGTATGCAGACGTAGACCTATGCAGGGGAACGTCCTGTATGAAGATGAGGAGGGCTCAGCATAAGAGCTTTCCCTGTTATAACGTCACTGCTCCCCTGTCTAGTGATAGGAGGAATAACAGCCGACCAGCAACACATTTAGGGGGACATTTACTAAGCAGTGATAAGAGCGGAGAAGTGAGCAAGTGGAGAAGTTGCCCATGGCAACCAATCAGCACTGAAGTAACATCTATAATTTGCATACTATAAAATGATACAGAGCTGCTGATTGGTTGATGGGGAAATTTCTCCACTGGCTCACTTCTCTGCTCTTATCACTGCTTAGTAAATGTACCCCTTAATGCAGTATGTTGGTAAACTTAGACGCCGAGGTTCTCATTCATTGAGCAGATTTTATTAAAAATTGAAGATTTTCAGCAATATATTTTTTTCCTGCAAAGTTTTAAAAAGCTATTTTATCAAAGGCACAATCAGGGCATTGGGCTGGAAAATATATATTTATATATTAAAAAAAAAAAAACCTAAGAAAAACGCTGCTCATTAATTCAGGCAGAGTCACGTTTTTTGCATACAGGACAACCGAGTCCCATTCTTTGCAAACCCTCTTATTCTACGCTCTCTTTCCCAAGCAAAACTAAAAATTAAATTTTTTTGTAGTTACATAATGCACTAGGAATTTTATAAAAACACACATCATGTAAAATATAACAAGTCTGCCTAATAACTTGAGACCAGTAAAAGACAGTAAGAATTTTTTTTTCTCAATTTGCATATAATAAAGCTCAAAATGCATAAACTTTGAACTGAATCATAGACTGCTCCCGAGCAGCAGGGATTCTTGATAGCTCCGGATTAGGACTCGTGTGTTCCAATGCCTCCTCACAGGCCAATAGAACAGTCAGGCCGCTAGAGTTAGAAATTGGAGAAACGCGATGGGTACATACTTGGAGGAGTAGCGCAGTAAGTAAAATCTCTGGGTTGGGTCTCCTGTGTGCTCCTAGTTCCAATGCCTCCTCACAGGCCCATAGAACAGTCAGGCCGCTAGAGTTAGAAATTGGAGAAACGCGATGGATTCAGACTTGGAGGAGTAGCGCAGTAAGTAAAATCTCTGGGTTAGGACTCCTGTGTGCTCCAACTTCCAATGCCTTCGCACAGGCCACAGAACCATCAGATAGCTTTGTGCAAATGATTACAACAGAACACGATCCCATGTTCCGGGAATCAGATATTGGAGAAACGCAATGGATTCAGAATAGGAAGAGTATTACAGTAAAGTCTCACAGCAAGTTTGCGAAGCACATGTGAAATGCGTGTGTTTTCAGTACTGGAAAGATATAAGTGTGTTGATTTTATATACAAAATAGGACCTGTTCCAAAATACTCTGGTGAAATAGTTCACATACGGAGAATAATTCATTTTGATTTCATGACAGAAACGTCCATATTTCGAGTAGGCATAAATATCCCCATTTTCATTCACCAACTGAGGAAGGAAGGAACAGGCGGTCAGAATAACTCATGCAGATGTACGGAATAAAAATATACAGAATAAAATGCAATGTTAGTCTGACGCTGCCTGTAATGTGGGTAGAAAATGTATCAAGTAATGAGTGTAAAATGTTCCAAGTTAATTTACTTTATTTTATGTTTTATTTAGAAAGCTTTTACATAATTGTAATAATTGCACTGCTTGTATGCAGCCGCAATGTCAACATCCAAAAGGTCGCCAGGGATGTTGAATGGTTCAGCATTTCGACACCAACAAAATGAACACAATGGGGTACAGTAAATTTACTAAAGATCGATGTAAAACCATTCAGAATGGATCAACACTGAATTTGTGTAAGGGTCTAAATCGCACATATACAGGTGTAACAGGTGATTTGTACATCAATATTTTTATTTTTATAAAACCCATGTCAATAAATCATCTGTTAGCAAATCAGCGATTTAGACACTGAAACACAACATCGATGTGGATCGTTTAAAAATTGCCCAACATCGATCTTTAGTAATTAGCTCCTATGAGCATTAGGAATAGGGTTATGTCAGTGTTAGACCATGTGGAATGTTAGTGTAATGTGCCACAGATTCCTTCCTTATCCCATTCTAGTAATTACACAATCCCCTGGATCGACAAATGGTGATGTCTTTTTAATGCCAGTAACCCAGTATATTAGCAGTGTGTCCATTCTTTTCTTTATTATTATGAAGTGAAAGCAGGGCCTAAACTGTGTAGTCAATGCTTTATAGAGAGGAAAAATGCTACTTCCTGCATTTAATATGGGTTGGGTATGAAATGTCGGCTTTCGGGATGCCAGCGATGAGGAGACCAACCGCGGCATCCCAACAGTTGAAATCGCGACAAGGGTAGGTAAGTGGTCTAACCCTCCCCTTACCCGAACCTAACCCTCCCTTTTAAGGGCCTCTTCCACCGTCAGCTGAACCCTAATCCCCCCGGCTAACAGCTCCTCATATTTATTTCCCACAGCAGAGGTTACACTTCCTGTGCCCTGCATATGAAGCAGGACATCGCAGACAACACACTTACATGATCATTGGCAACATCCAGCAAATCCTTCACTCTGCAGCCTTTCATTCCGCCCACATCATTGCAGATGGCATCCTCTATAACTATGTAGTTGGCCTTATACGAGGTGAGGATCTTGTAGATATCTTCGGCAGACCTCATGCTATAGATCTGATAAACCTGTAAGAAATATTATTCAATTTTTAGTCTTAAAATACAGTATTGAAATAAATAGATATGATTACAGTACATTCAATTGTGTATAGCTAGTTAGGTCTAGTTTTGGGGCAGTACGGATGGTGAAATGGTTAGCATTGCTGCCTCACAGCACTGAGGTCATGGGGTCAATTCCCACCATGGCGCTAACTGTGTGGTGTTTGTATATTCTTCCCGTACTTGCGTGGGTTTTCTCCAGGTATTCCGGTTTCCTCCCACAATCCAAAAATATACTGGTAGGTTAATTGGATCCCAACACAAATGAATCCTAGCGTGAATGTGTCTACATGTACATGTGGTAGGGAATATAGAGTGTAAGCTTCACTGGGGCAGGGACTGATGTGAATAGCCAAATATTCTCTGTAAAGCGCTGCGGAATATGTGTGCGCTCTATAAATAACTGGTAATAATAAATAATAATAAGAGGTCTAGTAGACCGTGCTCTGGCTCCCTCTAGTGGACACTTGAAGATAAGCCTACTTAGTAATCAATGACAGAAACCATAGTTCTTTATGCATCTTAAATGTATAGGCAAACTGGGCAACCCTCCAGGGGCCTGCAATTCTAGGGGCCTTCGAGCAGGGGCAAGTGGCGGTCAAGCCGCATTCTCTACCTGCCACCCAGCCTGCAGCCAGACAGTGAACTGCTGTCAGCATGCTGATAGGTGGATGGCTCGAGCTAGCCACAAATCAGAGTGCTAACAGCCATTCACTGTATTGAAACATGTCAAGAGATCATGCAGGACTGCAGGAGGGACATGTTATAACTTTTTTTTTCATTGGTTCCTATTAATGGGTGTGTACAGATGGATCCTCGCTCATCTAGCCTTCTCTGCTGCACCTAGGTGCACAAAGGTTTATTAGCATAAACCATTCATCTATTGTTCTCAGCTGTAATACAATACAGAGAGAACAATACAGCAGGGGATTAAGTCATTACAGCAGGGGATTAAGTCCCACAGCACTGGCTCAATTAATCTTATTTAAGGGATAGATGAGCAGGGCTCCATCTGTAAGTGCCCCAGTGCTTTGCTTTGCCCAGGGCCTACAGTTCTGTTAAGACAGCCCTGAATACAAACACTGATGATCCTTTCCCTTAACAGAAAAATGCCTAAGCAGCCCCCAGAAGTGATCCGAAGCCCCATTTGCAGTTTTGCCAGTTTGGAGCTGCTTAGTGTGATGTACAGACACAATGGCATGCCACGGCTTGTTGCCCAGTCCTGCTCAGCAGTGCTTTCACAGTAACAGTACGAGGAAGAACTTTATGATCCAGACTGCATGTATGACAAACCAACAGAACTGCAGAAATTATTTACAGTTTTCATTTCTGCTCTTTGGAATCTTCAGGACAATTGCGTATCCAGATAAGAAATCTCATAACTGTCTGCCTGTGTTACTCTATTATACACAACAAACTAAATCGGTTTGTGATAGACAGAGCGACACCACAGTAAGCCAATTACTGTAAGAATAAACAGTTGTGACATAATAAACAGTCCGTATCTCTAGTTTCATGTACTGGTAATCTTCATTAAGACAGACATTAAACTGAAAAACAATCCTTGTATTGAGAACAGTAAAAGGAGACTATTAGGCAGGCATGCCAAAATAATAATGTATGCTACTGTAGGTGTTTCAAATTAGTAATGAATAATCTAACGATTCTTTATTGCCCACACACAGCAGAAGCAGTCGCTTCAAGAACTACACCCATATTTATAGAATACAGCCTGTTCCATCATGTCTCTGCCATGTTACACGTTGTCAGGAATAAAGATTTGCTGCCCGCGCATGTTACAATAGAAGAACACAAGTAAATCATTAATACGAGTGGTATTCTTTGTGTTGGTGTAATCCAGACTTTCTCATCATGGCACCTGCACTGAATAGAGAGCAACCAGTGACAAGGTCATCTGGCAAGGTCACCAACTCAAGACAAGGACAAAACCCTTGTGGAGAGAAATAACACGTGTATTGTTTGGGCAGAAGACCTCATATAGGCAAATCCCACTACTGTCATATCTATAAAGCTAAGGCTTATTATGGACATGTAATACAGCAAATGAATCGTAACAATTACATGTTCATTTCTCCTCATCAGGTCTTCATCATTGTACACTGGAAGACTCGTGACCATCCACCCGGTGCAGAGCTTAATAGCAGCCATGAGCTGAGGGCTTCCGGCAAACACTGCCGCGATGGGGGCCTGGCCTCTGCAGGGAAAGAATTGAAAACGTCACTGCAAAACAGAATTAAAACTAGACTCATATACTCACCAGAAGCTACTGACTTGCGAAGGCTCTTATAGAGGACACACATCAGACTTGGGTGGTCTTCAGTTTGCCGGTGGCTGGGCTCCCGACGATAGCATACCGGCGCCGGAATCCTGACCGCCGGCATACTGACAGCTTTTCTCCCCCCTGGAGGGAGAATAGATAGCGTGGCCACCGTGCCTGCAGCGTGGCGAGCGCAGCGAGCCCGCAAGGGGCTCATTTGCGCTCGCCCAGCTGTCGGTAGGCCGGCAGTCGGGATTCCGGCTTCGGTATGCTGGCCGCCGGGAGCCTGACCGCCGACATAACATACTACACCCTCAGACTCAGACGGCTGCATGAAAGCCTTACACTTCTAGGACATTCATACTAAAGAAGTACAGTATTTGTGTTTCTTAGGAGAAAACAAACTGTACGTGGCAATGCAATTATAAATAACTTTAAAGGCCAACGTATACTAAAAGATAAATCCAAAGACTTTTTACACAAAGCTACTCAAATACATTTAAAGGAAAAAAATGTGGTTAGGAGTTGTTGTTTTTTTAAATATATGTAGAGAAACCAATTGCGGGCGAAGGGTACGAGCTCCCGTTGCAGCAGCGATCAAACAACGGCAATGGTGTCACAGGACCGCTCTCAGCCTGGATTCGAACATTTCTGTCCAAGTTCAAGCTGCGCAGGCGCGATAACTTACAGCCTAATTCAGACCTGATCGCTGCTGTGCGTTTTCACACAGCAGACGATCAGGTCTGCATGCGCTGGTGCCGATGGCCATCTCAGCCCTGCGATCGCCTCTGCCTGATTGACAGGCAGAGGCGTTTGCTGGGTGGGAGGGGGTGGGCCAGCAGGGGCGCAGTCCAGGCAACGCAGGGACCGCGAGGAGGGCGGGCTGCAACGGCTGTATGACATCACACGCAACCGTTACGCCCCGGACAGCAAAGGGTAGCTCCCTGCCAGACATGCGGGGCAAACTAGCCCTGTGCTGGGCATACTCTCGCATGTCAGAGTAGCTGATCGTAGCTGTGCACGGCTACGATCAGGTCTGAATTAGGCCCTTAGCCCGCAATTGGATTACCCTGTACAATTGTTAAACGAATATTTAATATACAGCGATTAAATTGCACTGTACCTTAAATGCATTACATATTTGGGACCAAATAATTAAATAAATGTTAATAATCCCAATAAACAGTTTGCATTGCAATATAAAAATTGGCCACTTGGCATTATCAAAGGGGGAACTCAGTTCAGTGCGATGAACGTAATGTGCAGTTCCTGAACAGCACATTGTGTCCTTTCACATCGCATGTAAGCCACTGCGGCGCGCAGGAAAGTCTGCAATGTCAGCAGTACCATATAGGGCTGATATGCGCACAGTTGAGAATACTGTAAGAAAGTTGAAAATGGGATTTTTGTCTTTCCTGTAAAATCCTGTTTTCTGAATTCATGGTGGACACTGGGTATGGGTGGAGCTTAGGCGACAGGCACCAAGGAGTTAAACTTTGTTTGCGTGCAGCCCAGGCTCCTCCTCACCTACATTCCCCTGAAGCCAGTTTGACTATACAAGCCCCAAGGAACAGGAGAAAAAGAGAGGAAGGGAAAACCAGCATGAACATGCACTACTAGGCACACTAACTAACCTGGCATATAGTGCCAAGAGGGCAGGAAACCCCCCAGCCAGCCAGGGGCATGACGACAGGCGCCAAGTATCCACCATGGATTCAGAAAAAAGAACACTGGGACAGAGGGACGTCCCAAAGCTGTCCCTTTATGGGAGGGAACGCTCCTGTGCTGCACTAAGGACTCGATACCCAAAAGCCACATCGGCAGGGGTGAAGGTGTCAAAATTGTAAAATGTAATGAAAGTGTTAGCGAAGGACCACGTGGCCAGTTTACAGAGTTGCTCTGAGGAGGCCGCCCACGAGGACCCAAAAGACTGCATAGAATGAGCTCTGACAGAAGCCGGAACAGGCTGTTTAGTCACCAGATAAGCCTGACGAATGGTCAGACGTAACCAGCAAGTCCACGTCTGCTTAGAGGCAGGCCAGCCTCTCTTGTTTGCATCATATAAGATGAAGGAGGAGTCCGTTTTGCAGAAATCCTTGGTTCAGTGCACATAAGTGCGAAGGGTTTGAACCACATCAAGCATGAGGAAAGAAGCAGAGTACACGGACTCGGAAGGAGAGAAGGCAGGAACCACAATTTCCTGACTGATATGGAATCGGGAAACCACCTTCAGTAGATAATCAAGAAGGGTGAGAAGCACTGCCTGGTCCGAATGGAAAATAATGACACCATATTCCATGTGAGCCAACAGAGATCCAGAGTCTTAACGGCTCAAAAGGAGAAGTCTGAAGGATGTCGAGCACCAAGGACAAGTCCACTGGAGGAACAAATGGGGGCTGTATGTGTACCACCCTCTGTAAGAAGGTGTGGATAGCAGATGATCTAGCCACACGGCACTGAAATAAACCCGAAAGGGAAGCTAAACGAAGGCCTAGATCCAAACACGCCTGTAAAGAGGCCAAGACCCTAGAAAGACGTTACATCAGCGGGTGGAACACCATTGGAAATACGTGCGCCAGACATAAATGCGTGCAGACGAGGGTTTCCTGGCAGAAAGCAACTTTGTAATAAACAGACTCAGAGAAACCTCTTGCTCTTAAGATTGACTTCTCAAAGTCACAGAATCAAAGTTATTCGCGCTAGGCCGAGGTGGAGGCATGGTCCATGGGATAGGATATCCGGCCGAAGAGGTAGACCCCACGGAGGTGTTTTGGAAAGTCTGAGTAGGTCTGCATACCAAACCCTCTGCGGCCAGTCTGGGTAATCAAGAACTCGAGGAAGGAGAGAGATTGGAGGGAAGCGGTATATAAGGGGGAGAGGCCAGGGTGCTGCCAGTGCATCTACTAGAAATGTGCCTGGGTCCCGGGTTCAAGAGCCGTAACGAGGAAACTTGTGATTTTGCCTGGAGATAATCAGATCTATGTGTGGACGACCCCAGGGACGAATCAGTGGGATGGAGAGGCCATTCCCTCGAGTGGACATCCTGCCTGCTGAGGACATCCGCCTCCCAGTTCTGTACTCCGGGACAGCTGACAGCAGGTTGAGAAAATTCTCTGCCCAACGGAGAATATGACTGACCTCCATCATGGCGGCGTGGCTCCTGGTCCCACCTTGACAGTTGATATAGGCGACAGCGGTTCGTTGTCTGACTGTCCCTTCACAGCCTTGTGTCTCAAGAGGTGCTTTGTCTGACAGAACGCCCAACAAACGGCACAGAGTTCCAGTACACTGACTTGGTAGTCAGTGCGCCAGCCACCAGTGGAGTTCTTTGGAGCAGCTGGTGGTAGCGCTTATAGGTTACCGCTGGCGTGCTGAATGAAAATTAAAGTAAAAAAAATATCTAAGTACAAAGTTAACTAGCGCTGTAAACAGCCTCCTATACTAAACGCGCCCTGTGCCTTGAGGCAACAAATTAAAACTGGCTTCAGGGTAAAGCAGGCGGGGTATGGGGGAGGTGGAGCCTGGGCTGCACTCATAGTTGAACTCATTGGTGCCCGTCGCCTGAGCTCCACCCATACACACTGTCCCAGTGTCCACCAGGGAATGAAAGAAAAAAATAATTTTTTAAAGGAGGGGAGGGGAAGGGGAAAGGGGGGGTGGCGGTAACCTTTCTTTATGTTAACCTGATACCCAGTAAACACGGCACTCACTTTATCCAGTTCATGAGCTCTACTGCATCAGACTCGTAGTGCTCCTCCAGCTCCGTCAGCTCATTAACGATTTGAGGTAAGAACTGTTGAGAGAATTTAAATACAAAGTAGCAGGCTGGTTAGAATTCTCCATTAACCCTACATACATATAATGGTCCTGCCATATTTATAGTCCAAAACATGATTTACATGTTAATGTGCAACAAAACACCTATAGATACAGTTACACATAACAAACGTACACATAAATCACAGTATTACTGTGAAAGGGGAACGCAATCAATAATATGGCTTAGGACAAGTTTATAAAAAGGTGCCCCAACCATGTGTAATGTCCTCTTCATACACCCTATGATGGATGAAGGAGCTTTAGATTAGCTAAACTACGAGTTAGGGGTTGTTCACACAGCTAGGAAAAAATGATGTCTGTTAAAAAGAGGATTTTGGTACTTACCGATAAATCCATTTCTCTGAATCCTCTAGGGGACACTGGAGTCCTATACAGTAGGGGGTGTGAAGCCTGCAACCGGAGGTGTGGCACAATCTAAAATTAGCATTGTCTGCACAGCCGGCTCCTCCCCCTTCACATCCCTCCTCCCTCAGTTTGAAAAATTTGAGAGAATAGGACATGACACTATAGCACATAGCGAGGAACTGAACCGTACAACATATCAAACAGCGGCCAAGAACTCTTAACCGAATAACTAACGCTGTTTGCACTAACTGTTTAAAACAAGAACTTTGAACACAGCAGGTTGACAGCACCGAGGCGGGCGTCCAGTGTCCCCTAGAGGATTCAGAGAAATGGATTTATCGGTAAGTACCAAAATCCTCTTTTCTCTTTCATCCACTAGGGGACACTGGAGTCCTACACAGTAGGGGACGTCCCAAAGTTTTCCCCCAGGGAGGGAGTGCGGTCGGTGGCCTGCAAAACTAAACGTCCGAACTGAGAGTCTCCGGAAGCAAAAGTATCAAACTTGTAAAAATTTCGCGAACGTGTGGGCTGAAGACCACGTCGCCGCTCTGCAAAGTTGAGTAGTGGAAGCACCCCTGGCAGCCGCCCACGAGGCACCCACTGATCGGGTAGTATGAGCACCCGTCTGAACCGGAACCCGTTTGTCACAGGAAACATAAGCTTGCCGAATGGCAAGTCTAATCCATCTAGACAAAGACTGCTTAGATGCTGGCCAACCCTTCTTTGGCCCCTCATAAAGAACAAACAAATGGTCCGACTTTCTGAAAGACGACGTAACCTGTACGTATATCCGTAAAGCTCGGACAACATCCAATGACACGTCCCCATCTGTGAGACCCTGGAAAGATGGGACCACTATTGGCTGGTTTACGTGAAACCCCGAAACCACCTTCGGAAGGAAGTCTGCTCTTGTACGGAGTTCCGCCCTATCCTGATGAAAAACTAAAAAAGGACTCTTACAGGATAAGGCTCCCAACTCAGAAACCCGCCTAGCCGAAGCCAAGGCAAGTAATAACGTGACCTTCCAAGAGAGATATTTCAGGTCTGTTCTTGTCAACAGCTCAAAAGTCGGTGATTTCAAATATTCTGACACCAAATTTAAGTCCCATGGTGCCGTGGGAGGACGAAAAGGGGGTTGAATCCTCAGAACACCCTGTAAAAAGTTTTGAATCTCTGGCAAGGATTCTAGCTGTTGTTGAAAAAGGATGGAGGGAGCCGAAATCTGAACCTTCAGAGAGCCCAGTCTGAGCCCTCCCTCTAGACCGGCCTGAAGGAAAAGTAGAAGTCGAGATAAGTGGAAGTTCGTTGAATTCCATCCCCGTTCCTGACACCAAGCCATGTACCGTCTCCAAATCCTGTAGTAGTGCCTGGCTGTGACCGGCTTCCTAGCGGCAATCATTGTAGGAATGGCCGTTCGTGGAATCCCTCTGTTTCTTATGATCCGTGTTTCAATAGCCACGCCGTCAAACGCAGCCTGTTCAGGTCGGGGTGTAGGAACGGTCCCTGAGATAGCAGGTCCTCTCTCTGAGGTAACCTCCAAGGATCTTCCGCAAGTAACCCCCGCAGGTCTGAGTACCAACTCCTGCGGGGCCAAGCTGGTGCGATTAGAATTGCCCACACTCGTTCCCGCTTTACCCTTTTCAGAACCCTGGGTATGAGTGGGAATGGTGGAAATATGTAAACCCTCCTGTAACACCAAGGAAGCGTTAATGCGTCCACTCCTTCTGCTGCTGGATCTCTTGTCCTGGACACATATCTGGGCAGCTGATGGTTTTGCCGAGACGCCATTAGGTCCACCTGAGGCAGACCCCATCTTCTCACAACCATGTCAAAAATCCGTGGATGTAGGCACCACTCTCCCGGATGCATGTCCTGGCAACTGAGGTAATCTGCTTCCCAGTTCTCCACACCTGGAATGAACACTGCCGAGAGGATGATGTTTCGTTTTTCTGCCCACAACAAGATCTTTGTGGCTTCCTTTAAAGCCATCCTGCTCTTTGTTCCTCCTTGACGGTTTATGTAAGCCGTCGTCGTGACATTGTCCGACTGAATCCTGATGTGTTGATTCATGACTCGGTCTTCTGCTAAGAGAAGTGCATTGTAAACTGCTCTTAGTTCGAGGATATTTATGGGTAGTTTGCTCTCCTGTAACGTCCACCGTCCTTGAAACTGATGGTCCTCTAGGACGGCTCCCCAACCTCTGAGACTGGCGTCCGTTGTCAGGATCCTCCAATCCCAAATGCCGAATTTCTTGCCGGCTGCAAGGTTCTTGTGTAACGACCACCATATCAAGGAGACCCGTACTTGCGGTTGAAGTCGGATTCTCCGATGGAGAAGCCAGTGCGAGCCTGCTCCCTGAGCAATGAGGTTTATTTGGAATGGTCGGGAATGAAGTCTGCCATACTGGAGAGCTTCGAACGACGCCACCATCTTCCCGAGAAGTTGCACACAGAGGTGCAGAGAAACAGTTTGCGTCCTCAGTACCTGAGCCACTAATCTCTGTAGGTCCTGGACCTTGTTCTCTGGTAGGAACACACGTAATAATACCGTGTCCAAGATGAGACCGAGGAATTGAATCCGTTGAGTCGGTATGAGGCTGGACTTTTGGAAACTGACAATCCATCCATGTTGAATTAAAAATTGATGGGATGTCTGAACATCCTTGAGCAGTCGATTCTGAGATGGTGCCTTGATCAGTAAATCGTCCAGATAAGGTATAATCGTGACCACCAACAGTCTCAGTCGTGCAACCATGATTGCCATGATCTTTGTGAAGATTCTTGGGGCTGATGATAGACCGAACGGCAAGGCCCAGGATTGGTAGTGATCCGCCACCAGTGCGAACCTTAAGTAAGCATGGTGAGGAGTCCAGATTGGAATATGCAGATATGCATCTTTTATGTCCATGGATACCATGAACTCGCCCTGTTCTAAGCCTGCAATGACCGATTGGATTGATTCCATCTTGAATTTGTAGACCCTTAAAAACTGGTTGAAAACTTTTAAATTGAGTATTGGTCTGACCGTCCCGTCTGGCTTTGGCACGACAAAAAGATTGGAATAGAACCCCGTTCCTCTCTGAGAAGCGGGAACCGGAATAATAACCTCTGCCTGTAGCAATTTTAGAATTGCTGCCCGTAGTGCCCTCGCTTTTTGAGGGCACTGAGGCAATCCTGTTGTAAAAAACTGACTGTGAGGCCTCTGTTGAAATTCCAGTTTGTATCCCTGTGAGATTAATGCTGCATTCAGACTGCAAATGCCGGATCCTACCCGGTAAGACAAACGTGTACTTACCGGGTGGGATCCGGCATTTGCACTCCGCTGCTGGCTTTCCGACCCGGCAATATACCGGGTCGGTTGCCATAACAACGGAGCGCGCAGCAGCAGCAGGGGCGGGGGTGGAGGCGGCGTCGGGAGATGAGCTCATCTCCAGCGCCGCCTCTCCCTATCTTGTGAATGGGAACCGTGTCGCATCGACACGGCTCCCATTCACACCGCACCTGACCCGGTAATCAACCCGGGTAAAACCCTTCTTTTTTACCGGGTTGATTTACCGGGTCAGGCGACCCGCTAAATCGGCCAGTGTGCTTTCACATCGCACACTGACCCGGTTCGACACGGCAATATGCCGTGTCGGTACCGGGTTATTTGTGCGATGTGAAAGGGGTATAAGTTGTTCACCCAAAGTTCTGGTGAGGTTTTGGCCCAGATGTCCTGAAAACCTACCAGTCGGCCGCCCACCAAGGGGGACCCCAGGTGAGCTGGGAGGCCCCGTCATGCCACGGTCTTGTCAGCAGGTTTATCCTGCTTTCTGGTTGCTACCTGTGAGCGGCCTCTACCTCTGCCCCCACGTGCTTGTGTACCGAAACCCCTTCCTCGGGCTCGAAAGGACTGTGATCTAAATGAAGTGAACGCTGGTCCCGAATAACCTCTCCTAGATTGTGGAGCTTTTCTCGTATAAGGAGTAGGCAGAAAAGTGGACTTCCCTGCTGTAGCCTGCGAAATCCACTTGTCCAATTCTGGTCCGAACAGCATTTCACCCCCAAAGGGGATGGATTCAACCGCTTTCTTTGTGTCAGAGTCTCCTTGCCATTCTCTGAGCCATAAAATCCTTCTAGCCGATATGGCCGATGCAGATATGCGCGATGCTATTCTGCTAATATCCTTAGAAGCTTGACACAAGTATGAAGAAAATTCTCGAATGTGTTCCGCCAGTTGGGTAATCTCTTCTAAGCTATTTTCCTCCTCAATAGCTTGTACAATACGCCCGGACCATGCACCCATGGCCTTGTTCACCCAAGCACAGATGATCGCAGGTCTCTGTGCTGCACCAGCTGCTACAAAAATTGACTTTAACGCAGTGTCAACTTTGCGGTCTGACGCATCCTTTAAAGTAGTTACGTTAGGAATTGGTAAGATTGTCTTCTTTGACAACCTTCCTAGGGAAGCATCCACTACCGGTGGAGTCTCCCACTTGTCCATTACACCCTTAGGTAGGGGATAAGTTACCTGAAACCGTTTCGGAAATTGAAAGCGTTTGTCAGGTTGTTTCCAAGCCTCATCCATCTGAGATTGGAGGGATTTAGGAATGGGAAACACTGCTGAACGCGGCTTTTGGGATTCGAACAAATCGAAATCTTCCGGCTCCCGTATTTCCTCGTCCTTAAAGCTTAGGATCTCCTTTACCGCGTCAATTAAGGAGTCCAGACCTGAAATTGCAGAGTCCTCTTCTGGAAAATCGGCGTCTAGGTTAGGTTCAATTAACTCACCTTCCTCCGTATCAAGAAGAAAACCGTCATCCTCCTCTAATTCTGGTATAATAGGAAGAGTTCTTTTAACAGCTTTGCGACTCGTCTCTGCGTGTGCGGGCGGCGTTAACTTGATGAGAAATTCCTCCATCGTCTTTGAGAATCCGGCAGCCCATTCCGATTGCTGTTTGCGCGATTCTGCCATCTCCTTGGAGATTCTATTAGCAAGGTTGTCTTCCCATGCCTTGGCCAGAGCACTTCTCCCAGGTGGAGCGTCCTTGTCTAAGCAGGAGTCGCACACCCCGGAGCTGCCAACCCGCGTGCTCTTCTTGTTACATTTCGTACAAACATAACAGGTCTTGGAGGTCTTGGTTGCCTTAGACATGTTGTTTTTAAACCCTTTACCAGGGTAGCACGCAGTGCTTTCACCCTCTAAACTAGGAAGAGAAAGACTGGGAGAAGACGGAAGCGAAGGTATTGGATCCGGCTGGAATTACCTGTCGGTTATATAAAACGATCAGGTCAAAATATTTTTACATAAAAAGATAAAAAAAAAAAAAAAAAGAATTTACTCACCGGTAATTCTATTTCTCGTAGTCCGTAGTGGATGCTGGGAACTCCGTAAGGACCATGGGGAATAGCGGGCTCCGAAGGAGGCTGGGCACTCTAGAAAGATTTAGGACTACCTGGTGTGCACTGGCTCCTCCCACTATGACCCTCCTCCAAGCCTCAGTTAGGACACCGTGCCCGGACGAGCAGACATAATAAGGAAGGATTTAGAATCCCGGGTAAGACTCTTACCAGCCACACCAATCACACCGTACAACTCGTGATACTATATCCAGTTTGACAGCATGAAAAACAACTGAGCCTCTCAACAATAACCCTTTAGTTAACAATAACTATTTACAAGTATTGCAGACAATCCGCACTTGGGATGGGCGCCCAGCATCCACTACGGACTACGAGAAATAGAATTACCGGTGAGTAAATTCTTATTTTCTCTAACGTCCTAGTGGATGCTGGGAACTCCGTAAGGACCATGGGGATTATACCAAAGCTCCCAAACGAGCGGGAGAGTGCGGATGACTGTAGTACCGAATGAGAGAACTCCAGGTCCTCCTCAGCCAGGGTATCAAATTTGTAGAATTTTGCAAATGTGTTTGCCCCTGACCAAGTAGCTGCTCGGCAAAGTTGTAAAGCCGAGACGCCTCGGGCAGCCGCCCAAGATGAGCCCACCTTCCTTGTGGAATGGGCATTTACAGATTTTGGCTGTGGCATGCCTGCCACAGAATGTGCAAGCTGAATTGTACTACAAATCCAGCGAGCAATAGACTGCTTAGAAGCAGGAGCACCCAGCTTGTTGGGTGCATACAGGATAAACAGCGAGTCAGATTTTCTGACTCCAGCCGTCCTGGAAACATATATTTTCAGGGCCCTGACAACGTCTAGCAACTTGGAGTCCTCCAAATCCTTAGTAGCCGCAGGCACCACAATAGGCTGGTTCAGGTGAAACGCTGACACCACCTTAGGGAGAAACTGGGGACGAGTCCTCAATTCTGCCCTATCCATATGGAAAATCAGATAAGGGCTTTTACATGATAAAGCCGCCAATTCTGACACTCGCCTGGCTGAAGCCAAGGCCAATAACATGACCACTTTCCACGTGAGATATTTCAGATCCACGGTTTTTAGTGGCTCAAACCAATGTGATTTTAAGAAACTCAACATCACGTTGAGATCCCAAGGTGCCACAGGAGGCACAAATGGGGGCTGAATATGCAGCACTCCTTTCACAAATGTCTGAACTTCAGGTACTGAAGCTAGTTCTTTTTGAAAGAAAATCGACAGAGCCGAGATCTGTACTTTAATGGAGCCTAGTTTTAGGCCCATATTCACTCCTGCTTGCAGGAAATGCAGAAATCGACCTAGTTGAAATTCCTCTGTTGGGGCCTTTTTGGCCTCGCACCATGCAACATATTTCCGCCATATGCGGTGATAATGCTTTGCCGTAACATCTTTCCTGGCCTTAATAAGCGTAGGAATGACTTCTTCCGGAATACCCTTTTCCTTTAGGATCCGGTGTTCAACCGCCATGCCGTCAAACGCAGCCGCGGTAAGTCTTGGAACAGACAGGGCCCCTGTTGTAGCAGGTCCTGTCTGAGCGGTAGAGGCCACGGGTCCTCTGAGAGCATCTCTTGAAGTTCCGGGTACCACGCTCGTCTTGGCCAATCCGGAACCACGAGAATGGTGTTTACTCCTCGCTTTCTTATTATTCTCAATACCTTTGGTATGAGAGGCAGAGGAGGGAACACATAAACCGACTGGTACACCCACGGTGTCACTAGAGCGTCCACAGCTATCGCCTGAGGGTCCCTTGACCTGGCGCAATATCTTTTTAACTTTTTGTTGAGGCGGGACGCCATCATGTCCACCTGTGGTTTTTCCCAACGGTTTACCAGCATCTGGAAGACTTCTGGATGAAGTCCCCACTCTCCCGGGTGGAGGTCGTGTCTGCTGAGGAAGTCTGCTTCCCAGTTGTCCACTCCCGGAATGAACACTGCTGACAGTGCTAGTACATGATTCTCCGCCCATCGGAGAATTCTTGTGGCTTCCGCCATCGCCATCCTGCTTCTTGTGCCGCCCTGTCGATTTACATGGGCGACTGCCGTGATGTTGTCTGACTGGATCAGCACCGGCTGGTGTAGGAGCAGGGATTTTGCTTGACTTAGGGCATTGTAGATGGCCCTTAGTTCCAGAATATTTATGTGAAGGGAAGTCTCCTGACTCGACCATAGTCCTTGGAAGTTTCTTCCCTGTGTGACTGCCCCCCAGCCTCGAAGGCTGGCATCCGTGGTCACCAGGACCCAGTCCTGTATGCCGAACCTGCGGCCCTCTAGAAGATGGGCACTCTGCAGCCACCACAGTAGCGACACCCTGGTTCTTGGAGACAGGGTTATCAAGCGATGCATCTGAAGATGCGATCCGGACCACTGGTCCAACAGGTCCCACTGAAAGATTCTGGCATGGAACCTGCCGAAGGGAATTGCTTCGTAAGAAGCCACCATCTTTCCCAGGACCCGCGTGCAGCGATGCACTGATACCTGTTTTGGTTTCAGGAGGTCTCTGACTAGAGATGACAACTCCCTGGCTTTCTCCTCCGGGAGAAACACTTTTTTCTGGACTGTATCCAGAATCATACCCAGGAACAGTAGTCGTGTCGTCGGAACCAGCTGTGACTTTGGGATATTCAGAATCCAGCCGTGCTGAGATAGTGCTACTCCCACCAACAACTGTTCCTTGGACCTCGCTTTTATTAGGAGATCGTCCAAGTACGGGATAATTAAAACTCCCTTTTTTCGAAGGAGTATCATCATTTCCGCCATCACCTTGGTAAATGCCCTCGGTGCCGTGGACAGTCCAAACGGCAGCGTCTGGAATTGGTAATGGCAATCCTGTACCACAAATCTGAGGTACTCCTGGTGAGGATGGTAAATGGGGACATGCAAGTAAGCATCCTTGATGTCCAGGGATACCATGTAATCCCCCTCGTCCAGGCTCGCAATAACCGCCCTGAGCGATTCCATCTTGAACTTGAATTTTTTTATGTATGTGTTCAAGGATTTCAAATTTAAAATGGGTCTCACCGAACCGTCCGGTTTCGGTACCACAAATAGTGTGGAATAGTAACCCCGGCCTTGTTGAAGTAGGGGTACCTTGATTATCACCTGCTGGGAATACAGCTTGTGAATTGCCGCTAGCACCGCCTCCCTGTCTGAGGGAGCAATCGGCAAGGCAGATTTTAGGAACCGGTGGGGTGGAGACGCCTCGAATTCCAGTTTGTACCCCTGAGATACTATTTGAAGGATCCAGGGATCCACCTGTGAGCGAGCCCACTGATCGCTGAAATTCTTGAGGCGGCCCCCCACCGTACCTGGCTCCGCCTGTGGAGCCCCACCGTCATGCGGCGGACTTGGAAGAAGAAGCGGGGGAGGACTTTTGCTCCTGGGAACCTGCTGTTTGTTGCAGTCTTTTTCCCCTACCTCTGCCTCTGGACAGAAAGGACCCGCCTTTTCCACGCCTGTTTTTCTGGGTCCGAAAGGACTGAACCTGATAAAACGGCGCCTTCTTAGGCTGTGAGGGGACATGGGGTAAAAATGCTGACTTCCCAGACGTTGCTGTGGAAACTAGGTCCGAGAGACCATCCCCAAATAATTCCTCACCCTTATATGGTAACACTTCCATGTGCTTTTTTGAATCTGCATCTCCTGTCCACTGGCGAGTCCATAAGCCTCTCCTAGCAGAAATGGACAATGCACTTACTTTAGATGCCAATCGGCAGATTTCCCTTTGTGCATCTCTCATATATAAGACTGAGTCTTTTATATGGTCTATGGTTAACAGGATCGTATCTCTGTCTAATGTGTCAATATTTTCTGACAGTTTATCTGACCACGCAGCGGCAGCACTGCACATCCAAGCTGACGCAATAGCTGGCCTAAGTATAATGCCTGTGTGTGTATATACAGACTTCAGGATCGCCTCCTGCTTTCTATCAGCAGGTTCCTTGAGGGCGGCCGTATCCGGAGACGGTAGTGCCACCTTTTCAGACAAACGTGTGAGCGCTTTATCCACTCTAGGGGGTGTTTCCCAACGTGACCTATCCTCTGGCGGGAAAGGGAACGCCATTAGTACCTTCTTAGGAATTACCAATTTTTTATCAGGGAAAGCCCACGCTTCTTCACACACTTCATTTAATTCATCTGATGGGGGAAAAACTACGGGTAGTTTTTTCTCTCCAAACATAATACCCTTTTTAGTGGTACCAGTAGTTATATCAGAAATGTTTAACACCTCTTTCATTGCCTCAATCATACAGTGAATGCCCTTAGTGGGCATCAGGTTTGACTCATCGTCGTCGACACTGGTGTCAGTATCCGTGTCGACATCTGGGTCTGCTTGAGGTAGCGGGCGTTTTAGAGCCCCTGACGACCCATGCGACGCCTGGGCAGGCACGAGCTGAGAAGTCGGCTGTCCCACATTTGGCATGTCGTCGATTTTCTTATATAAGGAGTCTATACGTGCACTCATTACTTTCCATAAGCCCATCCACTCAGGTGTCTGCCCCGCAGGGGGTGACATCCCTTCTAAAGGCATCTGCTCCGCCTCCACATCATTATCCTCATCAAACATGTCGACACAGCCGTACCGACACACCGCACACACACAAGGAATGCTCCGAATGAGGACAGGACCCACAAAAGCCCTTTGGGGGGACAGAGTGAGAGTATGCCAGCACACACCAGAGCGCTATATAATGCAGGGACTAACTAAGTTATGTCCCCTATAGCTGCTTTTTATATTATATATGTATTGCGCCCAAATTTAGTGCCCCCCCTCTCTGTTTTTACCCTGTTCTGAAGTGTAGACTGCAGGGGAGAGCCAGGGAGCTTCCTTACAGCTGATCTGTGAAGGAGAAATGGCGCCAGTGTGTCTGAGGGAGATAGCTCCGCCCCTTTTCCGCGGCCTATTCTCCCGCTTTTTTCTGGATTCTGGCAGGGGAATTTACCACATATATAGCCTCTAGGGCTATATATTGTGGTATTTTTGCCAGCCAAGGTGTTTTTATTGCAGCTCAGGGCGCCCCCCCCCCAAGCGCCCTGCACCCTCAGTGACCGGAGTGTGAAGTGTGCATGAGGAGCAATGGCGCACAGCTGCAGTGCTGTGCGCTACCTTGGTGAAGACTGATGTCTTCTGCCGCCGATTTTCCCGACCTCTTCTTGCTTCTGGCTCTGTAAGGGGGACGGCGGCGCGGCCCTGGGACCGAACACCAAGGACTGGGCCTGCGGTCGATCCCTCTGGAGCTAATGGTGTCCAGTAGCCTAAGAAGCCCAATCCGGTTGCAAGCAGGCGAGTTCGCTTCTTCTCCCCTTAGTCCCTCGCTGCAGTGAGCCTGTTGCCAGCAGGTCTCACTGAAAATAAAAAACCTAAAATTATACTTTCTTTCTAAGAGCTCAGGAGAGCCCCTAGTGTGCATCCAACCTCGGCCGGGCACGAAATCTAACTGAGGCTTGGAGGAGGGTCATAGTGGGAGGAGCCAGTGCACACCAGGTAGTCCTAAATCTTTCTAGAGTGCCCAGCCTCCTTCGGAGCCCGCTATTCCCCATGGTCCTTACGGAGTTCCCAGCATCCACTAGGACGTTAGAGAAAATAAAAAATAAAACACCAGCCGACTCGCAACCCTCACACCCCAACTGTTAAATCAGCTACGATGTTAGAGTTGGTATCCGCTTGCTTCCGTGTATTTTCGTCAGGATCTATGGAACAGAATTCCTTTGAAAATATAAGCAGTAATTCGTTTTCAGGAGATCCTCCGAGAACGTAATATATATATATATATATATATTTTATATATATTTTTTTATATCAGCAGGGGGAGCCATTAGTTTCTTCTAATCACTAATATATATATTTTACCAGTAGGGGGAGCTATGAGCATAAAGAATCTCTCCTCTGAATACTATGATATATTTCACCAGCAGGGGGTGCTAGATAGTGAAGTGAGATTTGGCGCCCTTGAGTATTAAAATGGGCGCCACTGAAGGGAAGATTCACCTTATGCGCTATGCTAAACAGCGCTGTCCCCCCCACTTGTATCTCTTACCGGAGGTCCGTCATACAGGTCCCCGCTGCCGCTGGCTGTGCGCTCCCACTGCCCGTCTCCCCCTGCCCGCGGCTGAGGGAGTCTTCTCAGCTGCGCGGCAGAGATCTTTGTCCCTGTCGCGTCTTTTCCCGCCGGCCGGGGCGCGCTGGGACCGCTCTTATCGGGTCCCGTAGCGGCGCCTCTCCATGACCATGGACCATCTGCGCAGCTGCTAGGGGAGACTGTCTGCCGCCTGTGAGACCTTGCGCTGTCTCCCTGCTGTTGGCTGCGCCTTGCTGCTGGATGGAGCGGTTTTTCTATCTAAGCCACTTAGCTATTTTCTAAAGGGAAATTATATAATAAAAAAATCTAACACTACTTGGGCTCTTGTAAACATGTTACTCACGTTGCCCAAGCCGATGAGGATCTCCTGTGAAGAGAAGCAGGTCCCTTCAATAGGGATCTTTGTCTCTTCCAATCTTAAGCAGCCTTGTCTCCCTTTTATTAGGTGGACGCAGCACACTTTAAAGTTTTAGTCAGGAGCTCAGTGCTCTACGTGCTGCACCTCCAGCACAATTTTTCAAACTGAGAGAGGAGGGATGTGAAGGGGGAGGAGCCGGCTGTGCAGACAATGCTAATTTTAGATTGTGCCACACCTCCGGTTGCAGGCTTCACACCCCCTACTGTGTAGGACTCCAGTGTCCCCTAGTGGATGAAAGAGAAAAGTGAAGGCAACACCTTGCGGTTGCATTAAACAGTTATACAGAATAAGCGCTTATTGCCTGATCATAATGCCTCTATATAGGCAACAGAAGAACGCAGAGCTTATTTTCGTTCTCCAAGGTTTGATACGTCTTGCCCAAAGACTAAAGGGCCCCATACACTAGAACGATAATGCCCGATTTCATCCAATTTCGGACATTCGGGCCGATAATAAGAATTTACTTACCGATAATTCTATTTCTCGGAGTCCGTAGTGGATGCTGGGGTTCCTGAAAGGACCATGGGGAATAGCGGCTCCGCAGGAGACAGGGCACAAAAAGTAAAGCTTTAGGATCAGGTGGTGTGCACTGGCTCCTCCCCCTATGACCCTCCTCCAAGCCTCAGTTAGGTACTGTGCCCGGACGAGCGTACACAATAAGGAAGGATTTATGAATCCCGGGTAAGACTCATACCAGCCACACCAATCACACTGTACAACCTGTGATCTGAACCCAGTTAACAGTATGATAACAGCGGAGCCTCTGAAAAGATGGCTCACAACAATAATAACCCGATTTTTGTAACTATGTACAAGTAATGCAGATAATCCGCACTTGGGATGGGCGCCCAGCATCCACTACGGACTCCGAGAAATAGAATTATCGGTAAGTAAATTCTTATTTTCTCTATCGTCCTAGTGGATGCTGGGGTTCCTGAAAGGACCATGGGGATTATACCAAAGCTCCCAAACGGGCGGGAGAGTGCGGATGACTCTGCAGCACCGAATGAGAGAACTCCAGGTCCTCCTTAGCCAGGGTATCAAATTTGTAGGATTTTACAAACGTGTTTGCCCCTGACTAAATAGCCGCTCGGCAAAGTTGTAAAGCCGAGACCCCTCGGGCAGCCGCCCAAGATGAGCCCACCTTCCTTGTGGAATGGGCATTTACATATTTTGGCTGTGGCAGGCCTGCCACAGAATGTGCAAGCTGAATTGTATTACACATCCAACTAGCAAAAGTCTGCTTAAAAGCAAGAGCACCCAGTTTGTTGGGTGCATACAGGATAACAGCAAGTCAGTTTTCCTGACTCCAGCCGTCCTGGAACCTATATTTTCAGGGCCCTGACCACATCTAGCAACTTGGAGTCCTCCAAGTCCCTAGTAGGCGCAAGACACCACAATAAGCTGGTTCAGGTGAAACACTGACACCACCTTAGGGAGAGAACTGGGGACGAGTCCGCAGCTCTGCCCTGTCCGAATGGACAAACAGATATGGGCTTTTTTGAGAAAAAAAACACCAATTTGACACTCGCCTGGTCCAGGCCAGGTCCAAGAGCATGTTCACTTTTCATGTGAGATGCTTCAAATCCACAGATTTGACTGGTTTTAAACCAATGTGTTTTGAGGAATCCCAGAACTACGTTGAGATCCCACAGTGCCACTGGAGGCACAAAAGGGGGTTGTATATGCAATACTCCCTTGACAAACTTCTGGACTTCAGGAACTGAAGCCAATTCTTTCTGGAAGAAAAATCGACAGGGCCGAAATTTGAACCTTAATGGACCCCAATTTGAGGCCCATAGACACTCCTGTTTGCAAGAAATGCAGGAATCGACCGAGTTGAAATTTCTTCGTGGGGCCTTCCTGGCCTCACACCACGCAACATATTTTCGCCACATGTGGTGATAATGTTGTGCGGTCACCTCCTTTCTGGCTTTGACCAGGGTAGGAATGACCTCTTCCTGAATGCCTTTTCCCTTAGGATCCGGCGTTCCACCGCCATGCCGTCAAACGCAGCTGCGGTAAGTCTTGGAACAGACATGGTACTTGCTGAACAAGTCCCTTCTTAGCGGCAGAGGCCATAAGTCCTCTGTGAGCATCTCTTGAAGTTCCGGGTACCAAGTCCTTCTTGGCCAATCCGGAGCCATGAGTATAGTTCTTACTCCTCTACGTCTTATAATTCTCAGTACCTTAGGTATGAAAAGCAGAGGATGGAACACATACACCGACTGGTACACCCACGGTGTTACCAGAACGTCCACAGCTATTGCCTGAGGGTCTCTTAACCTGGCGCAATACCTGTCCCATTTTTTGTTCAGACGGGACGCCATCATGTCCACCTTTGGTAATTCCCAACGGTTTACAATTATGTGGAAAACTTCCCCATGAAGTTCCCACTCTGCCGGGTGGAGGTCGTGCCTACTGAGGAAGTCTGCTTCCCAGTTTCCATTCCCGGAATGAAACACTGCTGACAGTGCTATCACATGATTTTCCGCCCAGCGAAAAGTCCTTGCAGTTTTTGCCACTGCCCTCCTGCTTCTTGTGCCGCCCTGTCTATTTACGTGGGCGACTGCCGTGATGTTTTATCCCACTGGATCAATACCGGCTGACCTTGAAGCAGAGGTCTTGCTAAGCTTAGAGCATTATAAATTTACCCTTAGCTATATTTATGTGGAGAAAAGTCTCCAGACTTGATCACACTCCCTGGAAATTTTTTCCTTGTGTGACTGCTCCCCAGCCTCTCGGGCTGGCCTCCGTGGTCACCAACATCCAAAACTGAATGCCGAATCTGCGGCCCTCTAGAAGATGAGCACTCTGTAACCACCACAGGAGAGACACCCTTGTCCTTGGATATAGGGTTATCCGCTGATGCATCTGAAGATGCGATCCGGACCATTTGTCCAGCAGATCCCACTGAAAAGTTCTTGCATGAAATCTGCCGACTGGAATTGCTTCGAAGGAAGTCACCATTTTTTTACCATGGCCCTTGTGCAATGATGCACTGATTTTAGGAGGTTCCTGACTAGCTCGGATAACTCCCTGGCTTTCTCTTCCGGGAGAAACACCTTTTTCTGGACTGTGTCCAGAATCATCCCTAAGCACAGGAGACTTGTTGTCGGGATCAGCTGCGATTTTGGAATATTTAGAATCCACCCGTGCTGTTGTAACAGTATCCGAGATAGTGCTACTCCGACCTCCAACTGTTCCCTGGACTTTGCCCTTATCAGGAGATCGTCCAAGTAAGGGATAATTAAGACGCCTTTTCTTCGAAGAAGAACCATCATTTCGGCCATTACCTTGGTAAAGACCCGGGGTGCCGTAGACAATCCAAACGGCAGCGTCTGAAACTGATAGTGACAGTTCTGTACCACGAACCTGAGGTACCCTTAGTGATAAGGGCAAATTTGGGACATGGAGGTAAGCATCCCTGATGTCTCGGGACACCAGATAGTCCCCTTCTTCCCGGTTCGTTATCACTGCTCTGAGTGACTCCATCTTGATTTGAACCTTTGTAAGTGTTCAAATTTTTTTTTTTAGATTTAGAATAGGTCTCACCTAGCCTTCTGGCTTCAGTACCACAATATAGTGTGGAATAATACCCCCTTTTCTTGTTGTAGGAGGGGTAATTTAATTATCACCTGCTGGGAATACAGCTCGTGAATTTTTTCCCATACTGCCTCCTTGTCGGAGGGAGACCTTGGTAAAGCAGACTTCAGGAGCCTGCGCAGGGGAAACGTCTCGACATTCCAAACTGTACCCCTGGGATACTACTTGTAGGATCCAGGGGTCCTGTACGGTCTCAGCGTCATGCTGAGAGCTTGTCAGAAGCGGTGGAACGCTTCTGTTCCTGGGAATGGGCTGCCTGCTGCAGTCTTCTTCCCTTTCCTCTATCCCTGGGCAGATATGACTCTTATAGGGACGAAAGGACTGAAGCTGAAAAGACGGTGTCTTTTTCTGCAGAGATGTGACTTAGGGTAAAAACGGTGGATTTTCCAGCAGTTGCCGTGGCCACCAGGTCCGATGGACCGACCCCAAATAACTCCTCTTCCTTTATACGGCAATACACCTTTGTGCCGTTTGGAATCTGCATCACCTGACCACTGTCGTGTCCATAAACATCTTCTGGCAGATATGGACATCGCACTTACTCTTGATGCCAGAGTGCAAATATCCCTCTGTGCATCTCGCATATATAGAAATACATCCTTTAAATGCTCTATAGTCAATAAAATACTGTCCCTGTCAAGGGTATCAATATTTTTAGTCAGGGAATCCGACCAAGCCACCCCAGCTCTGCACATCCAGGCTGAGGCGATCGCTGGTCGCAGTATAACACCAGTATGTGTGTATATACTTTTTATGATATTTTTCCAGCCTCCTGTCAGCTGGCTCCTTGAGGACGGCCCTATCTATAGACGGTACCGCCACTTGTTCTGATAAGCGTGTGAGCGCCTTATCCACCCTAAGGGGTGTTTCCCAACGCGCCCTAACTTCTGGCGGGAAAGGGTATACCGCCCATATTTTCTATCGGGGGGAACCCACGCATCATCACACACTTCATTTAATTTATCTGATTCAGGAAAAACTACGGTAGTTTTTTCCATCCCACATAATACCCTCTTTTGTGGTACTTGTAGTATCAGAAATATGTAACACCTCCTTCATTGCCCTTAACGTGTGGCCCTAATAAGGAATACGTTTGTTTATTCACCGTCGACACTGGATTCAGTGTCCCTGTCTGTGTCTGTGTCGACCGACTAAAGTAAACGGGCGTTTTAAAACCCCTGACGGTGTTTTTGAGACGTCTGGACCGGTACTAATTGTTTGTCGGCCGTCTCATGTCGTCAACCGACCTTGGCGCGTGTTGACATTATCACGTAATTCCCTAAATAAGCCATCCATTCCGGTGTCGACTCCCTAGAGAGTGACATCACCATTACAGGCAATTGCTCCGCCTCCTCACCAACATCGTCCTCATACATGTCGACACACACGTACCGACACACAGCACACACACAGGGAATGCTCTGATAGAGGACAGGACCTACTAGCCCTTTGGAGAGACAGAGGGAGAGTTTGCCAGCACACACCAAAAACGCTATAATTATATAGGGACAACCTTATATAAGTGTTTTCCCTTATAGCATCTTTTTTATATATTTCTAACGCCAAATTAGTGCCCCCCCTCTCTGTTTTAACCCTGTTTCTGTAGTGCAGTGCAGGGGAGAGCCTGGGAGCCTTCCCTCCAGCCTTTCTGTGAGGGAAAATGGCGCTGTGTGCTGAGGAGATAGGCCCCGCCCCTTTTTCGGCGGCCTCGTCTCCCGCTCTTAACGGATTCTGGCAGGGGTTAAATATCTCCATATAGCCCCCGGAGGCTATATGTGAGGTATTTTTAGCCAAAAAAGGTTTTCATTTGCCTCCCAGGGCGCCCCCCTCCCAGCGCCCTGCACCCTCAGTGACTGCCGTGTGAAGTGTGCTGAGAGGAAAATGGCGCACAGCTGCAGTGCTGTGCGCTACCTTAAGAAGACTGAGGAGTCTTCTGCCGCCGATTCTGGACCTCTTCTCGTTTCAGCATCTGCAAGGGGGCCGGCGGCGAGGCTCCGGTGACCATCCAGGCTGTACCTGTGATCGTCCCTCTGGAGCTAATGTCCAGTAGCCAAGAAGCCAATCCATCCTGCACGCAGGTGAGTTCACTTCTTCTCCCCTAAGTCCCTCGTTGCAGTGATCCTGTTGCCAGCAGGACTCACTGTAAAATAAAAAACCTAAGCTAAACTTTTCTAAGCAGCTCTTTAGGAGAGCCACCTAGATTGCACCCTTCTCGGCCGGGCACAAAAATCTAACTGAGGCTTGGAGGAGGGTCATAGGGGGAGGAGCCAGTGCACACCACCTGATCCTAAAGCTTTACTTTTTGTGCCCTGTCTCCTGCGGAGCCGCTATTCCCCATGGTCCTTTCAGGAACCCCAGCATCCACTAGGACGATAGAGAAATATCGAGTGAAATCTGGCATTTTGGATGTGTTTCCGATACGATGCGCGTTCCCGTGAGGGTCGGATCGGCTCCCCTAGATAGATCGGTTCGTGCAGGCATGGCTGGGATCGCATAAGATATATCGCATGCAAAATGTACCAAATCGCATGGAATCGTATGGAACCACTCCTGGGAAGCTCCCGGGAGAGTTCAAGGGAAATCGCCTCCGACTTCAGCCTCAGACATATCGTTGTAGTGTATGGGGCCCTTTAGTTCTATGAGCAGAATCTTTTTTGTCTTGTTTCATTACAGTCCTCATTCCCAAGTGTAAATCACCCTAGTTATATCACTCTGGCTAATAAATAAGTGGGTCACTCACTTGTGCTGCCCCGTAGGGTCCGTAATTGTCAGAATTCCACAGGATCTTAACGTTCACAACAAGGGGCCAATCCAATTCCCTGTGAAGGCTGCGAGGTGCTGTTGCCCGGCAAAGGCACCCAAACTCGCACCCCTCAAGGCCGCTTTTAGTGCCTGACTCACGGATGTTTGCTCGTAGCCATATGGGGCTGTGAATAACATACGAGGCAGCGGTGCCACAAATGCCGCACACATGATAACATAGTGGGGAATAGGAGTGACCCCTAAATGTCATGTAACATTTACACACAACAAATAAAGTACTGAAGATCAGACTGGGCCCATATGCGCAATGCCATGTGTACTGTGGAAGGTCTCTCACCTCTCTCCATAAGCTGAAGCCAATGACAGCAGGAACAGCAGCACTTAGGATGAATGCCTGGAACAAATAAACAGAGACAGCAGTAATCCAGCACTACAGGCTCAGGCCAAGACTGGGGCATGGAAGGACAGCAATGTTACTCATTTCACATTTTATTAAGCATGGTAAACACCAACCCTGCAACTGTAACTGTGCAGTACTACTCAACAGAATATTGAGCTTCGCGCATCTATAATAAAACAAAAGCACACTAAAGGCCCATACACACTGGCCGATTTTGAGCTCAAAAGTAGCTCTCTTTTGGCGTTTTGAGCTACTTTGAGCTCAAACTCGGCCAGTGTGTATGGCCGGGCGATTAGCAGTGAGCGCTGATGCCCAGTGTGTATGGCCGGGCGATTAGCAGTGAGCGCTGATGCCCAGTGTGTATGGCCGGGCGATTAGCGGTGAGCGCTGATGCCCAGTGTGTATGGACCTTAAACCAAAAAAATCTTTTGTTCTCTCAATTTTCATGATGTGTATGCTGCTGCCATCTTGTGTTCAAAACTGGAACTGCAAGGTACAAGCATTGCATCAAAAACATTTACACCAGGTTGGGCCAACCTGTGGCTTTCCAGCTGTTGTGAAGCTGCACATCCCAGCACGTCCTGTCACTGTTTTAGCATTCTCTTATAGCAAAACTGGGGCAGATCATGCTGGGACTTGTAGTTTTACAGAATCTGTGGAGCCACAGGTTGACCATGCTTGATTTACACAGACCTCTCAAACTCCATCCATGGATAACTAATAACCAGCAAAGAACATAGTTGCATATGACTCTTTTGTGGCCATACATTTAAATTTGTTTAAAAAGATTGCTTGGTAAAGGGCCCCATACATTATGCGACCACATGTCGCAGGCAATCACCCCGTCAGCCTCCCGGAGGGCAGGATCGCCCAAGATACATCGAATGCTGTCCTTTTGCATACGATGTATCTTGGGCAATCCCAGCCATTCCCCCAGGTTAGACCTGATTGAATGTGCAGCACATTCAATGTGGAGGATCCGATCCAATGCTCACAGGACTGCGCATCGGATCGGAAACACCTCTAAAATGCCCGATTTCATCCTGATATATCGGGCCGAATGCCCGAAATCAGATGAAATCGGGCATTATCGCTCTAGTGTATGGGGCCCTTAAGAGTCAGAAAGTCTAACATTTCCCTACTAACTGTACCATCAGGTCAATTAAAAACATTCAAAGATCTATAGGGAAAACCTCCCATATAGAACATTATATATTTCACTCTGTATTAACATTTACATGGATGTAGTATGGTATGCCGGCGGTCGGGCTCCTGGCGACCAGCATACCGGCGCCGGGAGCCCGACCGCCGGCATACCGACAGTGTGGCGAGCGCAAATGAGCTGCGCGCACGGTGGCGCAACGCTATTTTATTCTCCCTCCAGGTGGGTCGTGGACCCCCACGAGGGAGAATAAGTGTCGGTATGCCGGCTGTCGGGATTCCGGCGCCGGTATACTGTGCGCCGGGATCCCGACAGCCGGCATACTGAAGACCACCCCATTTACATAGCTTACATTTTGATGTACAGTAGCAGCCTACAAACCACTGTAAGTGACGCATCATTGAGCTAAAAAAGCTTATTGACAGTGTAAGCTACTTCATAGGGAGACTGCACTATTTCTGACAAATTACTTTTACATGTCTGCTCTTGTGATCACGGCCTCACACACTTGTACATGTCATATCTGTCCTCCATTCAGCTCTCCGGGAAAAGAGTGGCTTACAGTATTCCCTTTCATTCTCAGAAGAACGATGCCCAACAAGGCGATAAGTGGATTGCTCACCAGCAAAACAGGATGTACAGATTTCAGACGAATCCACTTGAAAAGCGTTATCCAAAGTTCAGGGGAACAAACTCCAAAAGCAGCGAGCACACAAACATAGGGCGTCCACAGGAACTTCATTCTGAAACACAGACGTGCACGTTCTCTTTTTATACAGCACTATATAATTACCAGACAGGCAACTTGTGCTTCTCTACGGTGGCAGAACAACAAGTCCCAGCATACCCTGAAAAGCCCACTATAACTTGTGACACCCCAAGCTGTTGTGGAACAATCAGTCACTGGGCATACTGGAATTTGTGGTACAACAGTAGCTGGGGGGGGGGGGGGGGGGGGGGAATCATACCTCGCACAAGTTTGTTATTGAGCCATTATCACTTATACTGACATCTATGAATCTGTGAATGAACTGGAGTGAGCAATGGCTTAATTCTCAGGCTTACTGTTTCATATCACCAAGTATTCAGCAATGTCACAAAACACAACCACATAACATAAGGAACAAGCACAGAATGGATTATATTGTCCATTGTTTGGGTGCAGGAAATAGATAACAGAGTGCACGGTTTTTATATCTCAGTGTACTGTCAAAGTCAGAAAAATATCACGCTACACGTTGCCATATATTCACCTCATGCGCGTGCCTGCTGCACGTGCACATTCTCTCCCGTGCGTGCGGATATACGCAGCCGCGTGATGGCGCCTCGGCCATGCGCTCGAGCGCGTGGTATGTGCATTTACGGTAGAGTTTGTGTGCGTCTAGCGGGCGACTCAATCGTTTAATGATAGAACCAAATAGCATGTTTTATAGGTAATGTTCCCCTTAGTAATAACTGTAAGTTTGTTTAATGCGACTTGTTCATGGACTTGGGAATCCCTCTTTGCGTGGTTCAAAGGGTCTGATTAAGGTTGAACAGTGGTGTCTGGTACCTAACCGAAGAGTATTTTAATAGCAATAATCCGGTGTTGGTTAGGTAAAGATTAATCGCTCCTGCGTGTAGTTATGGCCATTAGTAGTTTCTGGACATATTCTATATTTGCAGTTCATTATCCATGCGGCGGGAATCCGGAGATTCCCACCCACCTGAGCTGTTTGAAATAGTCACAGCCCACCTGTTCAAATCCACCTATGACCTTTTGTTATAGTGCAGAGAGACATTCCTGTGTCCAATGAACAATAAGGTTGTAGGGCCCTTTGAAGTACACTGTATGTTGTATATATAAGGGTCACTGTCCCCAGACCGGCCAGTACTCTCTCTTCAACAGTTATCGCTGATAATTGGAGGACTGGATTCCGGTTGCGCCTGCGAGTGTTCCCCGTATGGTATGTTTCTCTGTTGCCACTTTGTTAGCCGTGTAATGTTAGCCATTCATTCTTAGTCTATGTATTTGTATTTGTGATTGTTTACTATTGTGTATATTTCTGTCTAGATATCCTGTTAGAATTATATGTTAGCCTGTAGTGTATGACTTGTTAACGGTTTCTCTTTTCGATATAACTAAAAGCTTGTTAGTAAAGGTGTTGGATCCTTAGCACGGTATCGTGTGTTCATTACATTGCAGTGGGTAATAGGAGCGTCACGATCGCTCAAACAGCTTTAGTGTTAACAAGGTTAAGCAGCGTTATATCGCTACAGTGTTTCAGTACAAGATTTACAGTATAAGAGTATCCTTTCTGTGTGTTACATTCAAGGTTTACTGATTGTCATCTTGTGAGCGTCTGCGCCGCTCGTGATCTCTTCGTGGTCTCGAGCGTCCGCTACGCTGGTAGCGTAGCATTACGGTAGTCGCTCGCCTATAGCGTGCTCGACACCACGCATTAAGCTGTGAGCGAGCGTGCCGCATGTGCGTCTCGATCACGGCCGAGCGTATGCTACGCTAAGTGCGTACCCTTACGGTACCCCATACGCCAATTGCGTACTGTGTCTCTTAACCTTTTATAGTGTTTAATATAGGATAAATATTAGGCTTTATCAATTGGGGGCTCCTCCGCTCTTCACATATCTGCACTGGGTAACTTTAGCAGACATTATCGGTCAGCAAAGGGCGGGAAGGTGGTATCCCTCGTAGTGCTGACCAGATAAGCGTCTGCTTCGCTTAGTAAGGAGTGCTGAAGGAATCCGGAACCAGAGGTAAGAACAATACGCTATTATCTTTTAAAACTGTTTATTTCTGTTTTTGCATACGCACACACACATGCACGCACACATCTACATTGTTGCAGCTCACTTTCTTGTTGCCATTAGAATTGATTATTAGACACGTGCTGAAGAAATCTGGTGCTATTTAGTTGAGATTAAATAGGATAATTTTTAAGGGAATAATTGTAAAGGACACGCACACAGCATAGCAAATACTGTGTGGTGTACGGTAAGCGATCATAGTTGAATATCGTTTACATTGATAGAAGCGTGTTGATTGTGTCGCTGTGGGCATATCTGCACTTTGTGCATACGTGTCTCGGACAACGTGCAAGATCACGTACGTGACGCAAAGACATACGCACGCGGCGTGTTTTACGCAACGGAGCGTACGGATACGCCCACTGAGACTCAAATCACACAATAACCTTGTTTAGGGTGGGCGGTATAGTACAGCCACCCGATAATAGCACACGGTTGTTCAGTTTTTCAAAAAAGTATTAGTTAAAAGAAAACCTTTTTCTACTGCAAAACCCAGGGATTAGACCCCTACCTGTATGAAAGGAATTTCTGTACAGAAAAAGATCAGTGTGTATATGAGTGAGTAGGAGTGAGTGTGGAACTTAAGGTATTATTTTTGTGAACCCACAAATCGGGATCCCCTCGGAGACCACATCAGGTGAGTGGACACTTGGTGGCGTGGGACTAGCTCACCCGCGTTAACATTGTAGAAGGTAAAAGGAGCAAGTAGTTTCCGCAGACAAAAGGACTGCGAGGTATTTAAGCGCAGCCCCGGGGGTTTGGCGTAGCACCCATATAGTCAAGTTAAAGCTCCGGCTGAAGGTTTCGCAGCCTAAACAACCGATTCTGCTGGTCGTAAGGCGGATAAGTGTTACTTATACGCAGTGCGACTGTACCGCACGTAATTGTGTGCATTAGTTTGTTACCTTGATACCCATTAAAAATTTACTGTGGGATCATAAACGCTATTTGTACATTCTAACGTGATTTGTGTAGGTGTTTGTTATTTTAAGGGAGTTTCGCTGTTCACTCAGGAAATCTCTAACAACCAATACTTACTGGGGAGGGTAGCATACTCCCACGCGCCCCAGTAAATAGAGGTTACAGGACGGAAGTGAGTAAAGGCACTAGTTGAACTTTCACCGTCGCCTTACCGCGGGCAAGTTGGTCTGTTTGTAAGAATTAGCTAAGACAGCAATATCTGCAAACGATGGGGGCCAGTTGTTCAAAGAAGTGACGTCCAACAAGGGTTCACGTTGGTAGTTGCTGGCCCAAAGGGTCCGCACGGTATATAATGTGTGAAAAATACGGATCACACACACAGGTATTATGCAAAGAATGGGAACGTATGACAGAGGATGATGGGAAACAGTTTCCCCGGGTAGGCAGTCTGAACCCTGATGTATTGCAGAATCTAAGAAAAAGGATAGGTGGGTTCATTCGTCTCATTGTAAAAAGGTCACTGACCCAGAGAGGTCCCGTGATAAAGAACAGACGGTAGAGGTTGTATCACTAGAGTGTCTGTTCAGGGAGGATTGAGACGACACCTGAGCGCTGAGGATAATAAGACCAGAAGCTTGTCGAGCCAGATTTCTTTTTCCCATTTGTTATTTTCTCCAGTTTCCCACCTCCCTCATATTTCCCTTCCCCCTTCTTAGTTTTCTCCTTTTACTCCTCAAAGATGGACTTGCCCCAAGAGACTGTGATTCGGATTTTCCTGTTGACCATGATGTTGACCAGAGCAGTCTGTTTCGGTGAGAGTACCATGGAGGTCGAGAAAGGATCTGGAATGGGTTCTGATGACCAGGATGGAGGCGTAGTTTTCCAAGAACAACATAATCACAGAGTAAAGGCGAGTATCAGAAAACGATCTGGTAGCATTGACAATAGAAGGAATTGTGAAGGATTGTTAGCTGAAGAGAACTGCATCTGTAGACATTGTGACAATATAGTTGAGGATGGGTGCATAAAGAAATGTCAGTCCAGTTTTAATATCCATATGGACCGGCATCCATTGAGTGACTATCACTCCTTAGTGGGTAAAGTGTTAAACCAGACAGACTGTTGGGTATGCTCTCAAGTACCTCAAGGCCATAGCAAATCAGGACTAGTACCATTCCCTTTAACGGTAGGAGAGGTACTTGAGCTAAGTGGTGGGAGGCCGGTGGACAAGAGGTTTAATATCTCTAGTCCTCCTAGTTTGAAGCTCCACCAATATCATGTGGATAGGTCCTTAGTGTGCTTTAACATTTCCAATCCCCAAAAGCCGGGAAATTGGGAAGTGTCATGGAGTAATCAAACCATGACATTCTCACATAGAGCCGACAGATTGCCCATAGACACAGAACTTATACGCCAGATAGCCGACCATAGGAAATTCTTTCGGTATAGGTACACCCTAGGAAGTAGAATCATGCGAGTTGGAGAAGTATCACCAGGATACTGTGCACAGATCGTACAAACTGATACGTGTACTAAACAGATGGAAGAATTAGGGTTAGGAGAGTTCACATGGAAAATCTGTAATATGGTTATGTCGCACTCCGTCCCATATGTTCTCCCCGATGATGCATACTTCATATGCGGGAGGAAGGCATATAAGTGGCTTGCCCCAAACTCAGAAGGGTTATGTTATATTGGAAAAGTACTGCCTGAGGTAATGACTGTATCCCACACTAAAATGAAAGATATTCACCGCAGTGCCCAAGCTCCTTATACTCACACTCATTACGAGCACATCGCTAAACGGCACCTGATAGAAAGAACAGAGCATCCGGCCTCTGACCTGATCCATGAATCCACCGGGATTCAATTCCTAATCGCGTTAGATATCACTCGTACCGCCAGAGGAGTGATAAATTACAAATAAATATCTGCGCTTGCAAATTTATTAGACAATATCACTGAAATGTATGACGACACATTCAGGTATACGGGGAGAGAGTTACAAGCCTACAAAACAGAACTGGTTCAGCATAGGATGATTCTCAATTATCTCACAGCTGTGACAGGCGGGTATTGTGTTACCCTAGCGACTCAATATGGAATAAAGTGTTGCACGTATATTACAAACAGCACGGAGGACCCAGCCGAGGTCATAGACCAAAAGATGGATGACATCTTGCAATTAAAATGGGAGTTCCGAAGGAAACACAATCTCACCCTTGCTGCTGTGGGTAATGAGCTGACCAGTTGGGTGTCATGGTTGAACCCACGAAATTGGTTCTCTGGTTTAGGAGAATGGGCCCAAGGTATTATCATGGATGTAGGGAAATTTCTTTTGTGTATTCTGGGTGTCATCATATTGGTCGCTCTGATATTTAGATGCGTTCGGGTTTTAACGAAGTGTAAACGTAGTGCCCGAGTGATGAGTTTAAGAAGTGAAGATACTGCAATAACAACGACTAATTTGATTTATGACCCAACGATAGAGACAATGTTGTGATGAAAATGTGATTCCACAGTCCGTTTCTTTCACCCGTTTCTCTTTTGTTTTTCTCCAAGGTACAAGACCCGCTTGGAAGAAGGATTTGAAGACCACATTTATACAAAGATTTTTTTATGGACTATGTTGCCGGCCCCCAATATCCCTAGTGACTTTAATGAAAACGCTAGCCCAGAACTTTAGTGATTTAAAATTTTATGGACATTGAAACGGCTTTGCTCGCATTATAGCAAAAGCCCAAAGAGACTACAGTCAACATGTACATCGAGACAAGACACAAGACAAGACCTCAATCAACAAATGTATATTAAACTCACATAGTTTATGACTGCATTTACCATAATTTCTTCTTATCTTCATTTCTACAACCTTCAGGTAATGACACACATAGTCGATAGGGAATATAGGCACAGATATCAGCACTCACATATCCCCCCATTCATGTATCATCAACTAAAATGTGCTCCCCCATTTTGTTGCAACCAAAAGCCGAAAAGAGCTCGGTAAAGTTTGACAGCCCATCCACAGGCCCGTAATACGGGATAAGAAGGAATTCAAATGTATACTTCGCAATACCTCGAAGCTTGATTTAAAACACGTATGGCACGATGATACATGACCCCTCAAACATGGACTCATACACACATGCTTCTACTATCTCACTAGGTCATACCTTTTTCCCACCTTCTTCTCTTCTCCCTTACCCAATCATAGAATTGTATTATACATGACATATATTTTTCTCTTTTTGAACTGTTTTAGGAAGTGGCAGTTATTGGTGACTGCCAAAGGGTGGACTGTCAAAGTCAGAAAAATATCACGCTACACGTTGCCATATATTCACCTCATGCGCGTGCCTGCTGCACGTGCACATTCTCTCCCGTGCGTGCGGATATACGCAGCTGCGTGATGGCGCCTCGGCCATGCGCTCGAGCGCGTAGTATGTGCATTTACGGTAGAGTTTGTGTGCATCTAGCGGGCGACTCAATCGTTTAATGATAGAACCAAATAGCATGTTTTATAGGTAATGTTCCCCTTAGTAATAACTGTAAGTTTGTTTAATGTGACTTGTTCACGGACTTGGGAATCCCTCTTTGCGTGGTACAAAGGGTCTGATTAAGGTTGAACAGTGGTGTCTGGTACCTAACCGAAGAGTATTTTAATAGCAATAATCCGGTGTTGGTTAGGTAAAGATTAATCGCTCCTGCGTGTAGTTATGGCCATTAGTAGTTTCTGGACATATTCTATATTTGCAGTTCATTATCCATGCGGCGGGAATCCGGAGATTCCCACCCACCTGAGCTGTTTGAAATAGTCACAGCCCACCTGTTCAAATCCACCTATGACCTTTTGTTATAGTGCAGAGAGACATTCCTGTGTCCAATGAACAATAAGGTTGTAGGGCCCTTTGAAGTACACTGTATGTTGTGTATATAAGGGTCACTGTCCCCAGACCGGGCAGTACTCTCTCTTCAACAGTTATCGCTGATAATTGGAGGACTGGATTCCGGTTGCTCCTGCGAGTGTTCCCCGTATGGTATGTTTCTCTGTTGCCACTTTGTTACCCGTGTAATGTTAGCCATTCATTCTTAGTCTATGTATTTGTATTTGCGATTGTTTACTATTGTGTATATTACTGTCTAGATATCCTGTTAGAATTATATGTTAGCCTGTAGTGTATGACTTGTTAACTGTTTCTCTTTTCGATATAACTAAAAGCTTTTTAGTAAAGGTGTTGGATCCTTAGCACGGTATCGTGTGTTCATTACATTGCAGTGGGTAATAGGAGCGTCACGATCGCTCAAACAGCTTTAGTGTTAACAAGGTTAAGCAGCGTTATATCGCTACAGTGTTTCAGTACAAGGTTTACAGTATAAGAGTATCCTTTCTGTGTGTTACATTCAAGGTTTACTGATTGTCATCTTGTGAGCGTCTGCGCCGCTCGTGATCTCTTCGTGGTCTCGAGCGTCCGCTACGCTGGTAGCGTAGCATTACGGTAGTCGCTCGCCTATAGCATGCTCGACACCACGCATTAAGCTGTGAGCGAGCGTGCCGCATGTGCGTCTCGATCACGGCCTAGCGTATGCTACGCTAAATACGTACCCTTACGGTACCCCATACGCCAATTGCGTACTGTGTCTCTTAACCTTTTATAGTGTTTAATATAGGATAAATAATAAGAATTTACTTACCGATAATTCTATTTCTCATAGTCCGTAGTGGATGCTGGGACTCCGTCAGGACCATGGGGAATAGCGGGCTCCGCAGGAGACAGGGCACATCTAAATAAAGCTTTTAGGATCACATGGTGCGTACTGGCTCCTCCCCCTATGACCCTCCTCCAAGCCTCAGTTAGGTACCGTGCCCGGACGAGCGTACACAATAAGGAAGGATCTTGAATCCCGGGTAAGACTCATACCAGCCACACCAATCACACCGTACAACTTGTGATCTGAACCCAGTTAACAGTATGATAACAAAAAACGAAGTAGCCTCTGAAAAGATGGCTCACAACAATAGTAATAACCCGATCTTTGTAACAATAACTATGTACAAGTATTGCAGACAATCCGCACTTGGGATGGGCGCCCAGCATCCACTACGGACTATGAGAAATAGAATTATCGGTAAGTAAATTCTTATTTTCTCTAACGTCCTAGTGGATGCTGGGACTCCGTCAGGACCATGGGGATTATACCAAAGCTCCCAAACGGGCGGGAGAGTGCGGATGACTCTGCAGCACCGAATGAGAGAACTCCAGGTCCTCCTTAGCCAGAGTATCAAATTTGTAAAATTTTACAAACGTGTTCTCCCCTGACCACGTAGCTGCTCGGCAAAGTTGTAATGCCGAGACCCCTCGGGCAGCCGCCCAAGATGAGCCCACTTTCCTTGTGGAGTGGGCCTTTACAGATTTAGGCTGTGGCAGGCCTGCCACAGAATGTGCAAGTTGGATTGTGCTACAGATCCAACGTGCAATCGTCTGTTTAGACGCAGGAGCACCCATCTTGTTGGGTGCATACAATATAAACAACGAGTCAGATTTTCTGACTCCAGCTGTCCTTGAAATATATATTTTTAATGCTCTGACAACGTCCAGTAACTTGGAGTCCTCCAAGTCGCTAGTAGCCGCAGGCACCACAATAGGCTGGTTCAAGTGAAAAGCCGAAACCACCCTAGGGAGAAAATGAGGACGTGTCCGCAGTTCTGCCCTGTCCGAATGGAAAATCAGATATGGGCTTTTGTATGATAAAGCCGCCAACTCTGAAACTCTCCTGGCTGAAGCCAGGGCCAATAGCATGGTTACCGTCCATGTAAGGTATTTTAAATCTACCGATTTTAGAGGCTCAAACCAATGAGATTTGAGAAAATTCAAAACTACGTTCAAATCCCACGGTGCCACTGGAGGCACTATTGGGGGTTGTATATGTAGTACACCTTTGACAAAAGTTTGTACTTCAGGCACTGATGCCAATTCCTTCTGGAAGAAGATTGATAAGGCCGAAATTTGAACTTTAATGGACCCCAATTTTAGGCCCATAGACAATCCTGCTTGCAGGAAATGTAAGAATCGACCCAATTGAAATTCTTCCGTTGGAGCCTTCTTGGCCTCACACCACGCAACATATTTTCGCCAAATGCGGTGATAATGTTGTACAGTCACTTCCTTTCTAGCCTTAATCAAGGTAGGAATAACTTCCTCTGGAATGCCCTTTTCTTTTAGAATCCGGCGTTCAACCGCCATGCCGTCAAACTCAGACGCGGTAAGTCTTGGAACATACAAGGTCCCTGCTGAAGCAGATCCCTTCTTAGAGGTAGAGGCCATGGATCCTCCGTGAGCATCTCTTGAAGTTCCGGATACCAAGTTCTTCTTGGCCAGTCCGGAGCCACCAGTATTGTTCTTACTCCTCTTTTCCGTATAATTCTCAGTACCTTTGGTATGAGAGGCAGAGGAGGGAACACATACACTGACTGGTACACCCACGGTGTTACCAGAGCGTCCACAGCTATTGCCTGAGGGTCTCTTGACCTGGCGCAATATCTGTCCAATTTTTTGTTGAGGCGAGACGCCATCATGTCCACCTTTGGTCTTTCCCAACGGTTCACAATCATGTGGAAGACTTCTGGATGAAGTCCCCACTCTCCCGGGTGAAGGTCGTGTCTGCTGAGGAAGTCTGCTTCCCAGTTGTCCACTCCCGGGATGAACACTGCTGACAGTGCTATGACATGATTCTCCGCCCAGCGCAGAATCCTTGCAGCTTCTGTCATTGCTCTTCTGCTTCTCGTGCCGCCTTGTCGGTTTACGTGGGCGACTGCCGTGATGTTGTCCGACTGGATCAACACCGGCTGACCCTGAAGCAGCGATTTTGCCAGGCTTAGAGCATTGTAGATCGCTCTTAGCTCCAGTATATTTATGTGAAGGGACGTCTCCAGGTTTGACCACACGCCCTGGAAGTTTCTTCCCTGTGTGACTGCTCCCCAGCCTCGTAGGCTGGCATCCGTAGTCACCAGGACCCAGTCCTGTATGCCGAATCTGCGGCCCTCTAACAGATGGGCACTCTGCAACCACCACAGGAGAGACAACCTTGTTCTTGGTGACAGTGTTATCCGCTGATGCATGTGCAGATGCGATCCGGACCATTTGTCCAGCAGATCCCACTGAAATGTCCGTGCATGGAATCTGCCGAATGGAATCGCTTCGTAAGAAGCCACCATCTTTCCCAGGACTCTTGTGCATTGATGTACTGACACAGTTCCTGGTTTTAGGAGGTTCCTGACAAGTTCGGATAACTCCCTTGCTTTCTCCTCCGGGAGAAACACCTTTTTCTGAACCGTGTCCAGAATCATTCCCAGGAACAGCAGACGAGTTGTCGGGGTCAATTGAGATTTTGGAAGATTCAGAATCCACCCGTGTTGCTGAAGCACTACCTGGGTTAGTGCTACACCGACTTCCAGCTGTTCTCTGGACTTTGCCCTTATCAGGAGATCGTCCAAGTAAGGGATAATTAATACGCCTTTTCTTCGTAGAAGAACCATCATTTCGGTCATTACCTTGGTAAAGACCCGAGGGGCCGTGGACAAACCAAACGGCAGCGTTTGAAACTGATAATGACAGTCTTGTATCACGAACCTGAGATACCCTTGGTGTGAGGGGTAAATTGGGACATGCAGATAAGCATCTTTTATGTCCAGGGACACCATGAAGTCCCCTTCTTCCAGATTCGCTATCACTGCTCTGAGTGACTCCATCTTGAACTTGAATTTCTGTATGTACAGGTTCAAGGATTTCAGGTTTAGAATAGGTCTTACCGAACCGTCCGGCTTCGGTACCACAAATAGTGTGGAATAATACCCCTTTCCCTGTTGTAGGAGGGGTACCTTGACTATCACCTGCTGAGAATACAGCTTGTGAATGGCTTCCAAAACCGACGTCCTTTCTGAGGGAGACGTTGGTAAAGCAGACTTTAGGAACCGGCGAGGGGGAGACCTTTCGAACTCCAACATGTAACCCTGAGATATTATCTGCAGGATCCACGGGTCCACTTGTGAGCGAGCCCACTGATTGCTGAAAATCTTGAGTCGACCCCCCACCGCTCCTGAGTCCGCTTGTAAAGCCCCAGCGTCATGCTGATGGCTTTGTAGAACCCGGGGCGGGCTTCTGGTCCTGGGCAGGGGCTGCTTGCTGCCCTCTCTTACCCTTTCCTCTGCCTCGCGGCAGATAAGACTGTCCTTTTGGTCGCTTGTTTTTATAGGAGCGAAAGGACTGCGGCTGAAAAGACGGTGTCTTTTTCTGTTGGGAGGGGGTCTGAGGTAAAAAAGTGGATTTGCCGGCAGTTGCCGTGGCCACCAGGTCCGAAAGACCGACCCCAAATAATTCCTCTCCTTTATATGGCAATACTTCCATATGCCTTTTGGAATCCGCATCACCTGACCACTGTCGCGTCCATAAACTTCTTCTGGCAGATATGGACATCGCGCTTACTCTTGATGCTAGAGTACAAATATCCCTCTGAGCATCTCGCATATAAAGAAAAGCATCCTTTAATTGCTCTAGAGTCAATAAAATACTGTCCCTATCCAGGGTATCAATATTTTCAGTCAGAGAATCCAACCACACTACCCCAGCACTGCACATCCAGGCTGAGGCTACTGCCGGTCGCAGTATAACACCAGTATGTGTGTATATACTCTTCAGTGTAGTTTCCAGCCTCCTATCTGCTGGATCCTTGAGGGCGGCCGTATCAGGAGACGGCAACGCCACTTGCTTTGATAAACGTGTGAGCGCCTTATCCACCCTAGGGGGTGTTTCCCAGCGCGCCCTAACCTCTGGTGGGAAAGGGTATAATGCCAATAACTTCTTGGAAATTAGCAGTTTTCTATCTGGGTTAACCCACGCTTCGTCACACACGTCATTCAATTCCTCTGATTCTGGAAAAGCTACAGGTAGTTTTTTCACCCCCCACATAATACCCCTTTTTGAGGTACCAGCAGTATCAGAGATCTGCAAAGCCTCCTTCATTGCCGTGATCATATAACGTGTGGCCCTATTGGAAAATACGTTTGTTTCTTCACCGTCGACACTAGATTCATCTGTGTCGGTACCCGTGTCGACTGACTGAGGTAAGGGACGTTTTACAGCCCCTGACGGTGTCTGAGACGCCTGAGCCGGTACTAACTGGTTTTCCGGCCGTCTCATTTCGTCAACTGACTTTTGTAATGTGCTAACATTATCACGTAATTCCATAACTAAAGCCATCCATTCCGGTGTCGACTCCCTAGGGGGTGACATCACCATTACCGGCAATTGCGCTGCCTCCACACCAACATCGTCCTCATACATGTCGACACACACGTACCGACACACAGCAGCCACACAGGGAATGCTCTAATCGAAGACAGGACCCTCTTAGCCCTTTGGGGAGACAGAGGGAGAGTTTGCCAGCACACACCAAAAGCGCTATAAATGTATATAAACAACCCTAGAAGGTGTTGTTTTTGATATAAGCGCTTTTAATATATCAATATCGCCAAATTATGCCCCCCTTCTCTTTGTTACCCTGTTTCTGTAGTGCAGTGCAGGGGAGAGTCCTGGGAGCCTTCCTCACCAGCGGAGCTGAGCAGGAAAATGGCGCTGAGTGCTGAGGAGAATAAGCTCCGCCCCTTTTTCGGCGGGCTTTTCTCCCGGGTTTTAAGAAAACTGGCCTGGGTTAAATACATACATATAGCCTTAATGGCTATATGTGATGTATTTATTTTGCCACTAAAGGTATTTAATATTGCTGCCCAGGGCGCCCCCAGCAGCGCCCTGCACCCTCCGTGACTGAATCAGTGAGACGTGTAGCAACAATGGCGCACAGCTGCAGTGCTGTGCGCTACCTTCATGAAGACTGAGGAGTCTTCTGCCGCCTGCTTTCCGGACCTCCGTCTTCAGCGTCTGTAAGGGGGATCGGCGGCGCGGCTCCGGGACGAACCCCAGGAGGACCTGTGTTCCGACTCCCTCTGGAGCTAAGTGTCCAGTAGCCTAAGACTCCAATCCATCCTGCACGCAGGTGAGTTGGAAATCTCTCCCCTAAGTCCCTCGATGCAGTGATCCTGTTGCCAGCAGGATTCACTGAGATTTAAACCTAAAAAAACTTTTTCTAAGCAGCTCTTTAGGAGAGCCACCTAGATTGCACCCTTCTCGGACGGGCACAAAAACCTAACTGAGGCTTGGAGGAGGGTCATAGGGGGAGGAGCCAGTACGCACCATGTGATCCTAAAAGCTTTATTTAGATGTGCCCTGTCTCCTGCGGAGCCCGCTATTCCCCATGGTCCTGACGGAGTCCCAGCATCCACTAGGACGTTAGAGAAATTAGGCTTTATCAATATACACACACACACACACACACACACACACACACACACACACACACACACACACAACACACACACAACACACACACACACAACACAGTCCGTCCGTTCAGCCCTTTCACCAAAACGGACTCTATGGCCTATCAGGCCACTCTCATGGCAGACCAAACTACACAATAACAGCCAAACAAAATGGATGCAGAGAGGTCAGCATGTGACCAGACACGCAGATATGGTGATCAGCGGATCAGATACATGCGCAGGCCTGACAACACCCTGATCACCTCCAAGCAATCTCATTCAGAGCATGCTATAGTTTTGGAACAACACTCAGTACAGTCCCACAGAAATTTGGCTGTAGGATTTCCAAGAACTGTGGGACACATCAATTGTGACTGCATCAGATACAAGTCGGACCTCACCCCTCAAAGGTCATGGCTAATGAGCCAAGGAGAAGTGTTTGGATGATGTGGTAGATGACTTCTGGCTTCTCCCCAATTCGTCCTTCCTCAGGGGCGATGCTACTGCTTATCGGAACACCCCTGTAAGCACAACGCTGCAATTAGGGCTAAAGAGAAAGACAAACTAGAAAAGCATTGTAAAAAGATCAGAGAAAAGGAAACAATTATTATTAATTACCAGTTATTGATCTAGTGCACACATTTTCCATAGTGCTTTACAATGCATATTTGGCCATTCTCATCAGACCCTGCCCCAGTGGAGCTTACAATCTATGTTCTCTACCACATGCACATACACACTAGGGTTAATTTATGGTAGGAGCCAATTAACCTACCAGTATATCTTTGTATTGTGGGAAGAAACCGGAGTGCCCGGAGGAAACACACACAGAGCTATGGGTAAAGCTGACCATTATACCATCCGTGCCGCACACATATGCTAAGTACACTATAGACCCATTACGAATTAGGATGAATAACACAACAACTTATAATTGTCTTATTTCTTTACACAACATGCCACCTCCTGTTCCATATTTTACCATGTGCATAACATCAAGAATTCTCAGTCTCCTGATTCCTATCTGGTCAAATAAGTTTATATCATCATCTTCACCTTCCCCTAGTTTCTCTATTGGGAGAAAATAAGAATTTACTCACCGGTAATTCTATTTCTCGTAGTCCGTAGTGGATGCTGGGGACTCCATCAGGACCATGGGGAATAGCGGCTCCGCAGGAGACAGGGCACAAAATTTAAAAGTTTGACCACTAGGTGGTGTGCACTGGCTCCTCCCCCTATGACCCTCCTCCAAGCCTCAGTTAGGATACTGTGCCCGGACGAGCGTACACAATAAGGAAGGATATTGAATCCCGGGTAAGACTCATACCAGCCACACCAATCACACTGTACAACTTGTGATCTGAACCCAGTTAACAGTATGATAACCGAAAAGAGCCTCTTAACCGAAGGCTCCCAACAATAATAACCCGATTTTTGTAACAATAACTATGTACAAGTATTGCAGACAATCCGCACTTGGGATGGGCGCCCAGCATCCACTACGGACTACGAGAAATAGAATTACCGGTGAGTAAATTCTTATTTTCTCTGACGTCCTAAGTGGATGCTGGGGACTCCGTCAGGACCATGGGGATTATACCAAAGCTCCCAAACGGGCGGCAGAGTGCGGATGACTCTGCAGCACCGAATGAGAGAACTCCAGGTCCTCCTTAGCCAGGGTATCAAATTTGTAGAATTTTACAAACGTGTTCTCCCCTGACCACGTAGCTGCTCGGCAGAGTTGTAATGCCGAGACCCCTCGGGCAGCCGCCCAAGATGAGCCCACCTTCCTTGTGGAGTGGGCATTGACAGATTTAGGCTGTGGCAGGCCTGCCACAGAATGTGCAAGTTTAATTGTGCTACAAATCCAACGAGCAATCGTCTGCTTAGACGCAGGAGCACCCAGCTTGTTGGGTGCATACAGTATAAACAGCGAGTCAGACTTCCTGACTCCGGCCGTCCTTGAAATATATATTTTTAATGCTCTGACAACGTCCAGCAACTTGGAGTCCTCCAAATCGCTAGTAGCCGCAGGCACCACAATAGGCTGGTTCAGGTGAAACGCTGATACCACCTTAGGGAGAAACTGAGGACGCGTCCGCAGTTCTGCCCTGTCCGAATGGAAAATCAGATATGGGCTTTTGTACGATAAAGCCGCCAATTCTGACACTCTCCTGGCCGAAGCCAGGGCCAGTAGCATGGTTACTTTCCATGTAAGATATTTCAAATCCACCGATTTGAGTGGCTCAAACCAATGGGATTTGAGAAAATTCAAAACTACATTGAGATCCCACGGTGCCACTGGAGGCACAATCGGGGGCTGTATATGTAGTACTCCTTTTACAAAAGTCTGGACTTCAGGAACTGAAGCCAATTCTTTCTGGAAGAAAATCGACAGGGCCGAAATTTGAACCTTAATGGACCCCAATTTGAGGCCCATAGACAATCCTGTTTGCAGGAAATGTAGGAATCGACCCAGTTGAAATTCCTCCGTCGGGGCCCTCCTGGCCTCACACCACGCAACATATTTTCTCCAAATGCGGTGATAATGTTGTGCAGTCACCTCCTTCCTGGCTTTGACCAGGGTAGGGATGACCTCTTCCGGAATGCCTTTTTCCCTTAGGATCCGGCGTTCAACCGCCATGCCGTCAAACGCAGCCGCGGTAAGTCTTGGAATAGACACGGTCCCTGCTGAAGCAGGTCCCTTCTTAGAGGTAGAGGCCACGGATCTTCCGTGAGCATCTCCTGAAGTTCCGGGTACCAAGTCCTTCTTGGCCAGTCCGGAGCCACGAGTATCGTTCTTACTCCCCTTTGCCGTATAATTCTCAGTACCTTGGGTATGAGAGGCAGAGGAGGGAACACATACACTGACTGGTACACCCATGGTGTTACCAGAGCATCCACAGCTATTGCCTGAGGGTCTCTTGACCTGGCGCAATACCTGTCCAGTTTTTTGTTGAGGCGGGACGCCATCATGTCCACCATTGGTCTTTCCCAATGGACCACAATCATGTGGAAGACTTCTGGATGAAGTCCCCACTCTCCCGGGTGAAGATCGTGTCTGCTGAGGAAGTCTGCTTCCCAGTTGTCCACTCCCGGGATGAACACTGCTGACAGTGCTATCACATGATTTTCTGCCCAGCGAAGAATCCTTGCAGCTTCTGCCATTGCCCTCCTGCTTCTTGTGCCGCCCTGTCTGTTTACGTGGGCGACTGCCGTGATGTTGTCCGACTGGATCAACACCGGCTGACCCTGAAGCAGAGGTTTTGCCAGGCTTAGAGCATTGTAAATTGCTCTTAGTTCCAGTATATTTATGTGAAGAGACGTTTCCAGGCTTGACCACAAGCCCTGGAAGTTTCTTCCCTGTGTGACCGCTCCCCAGCCTCTCAGGCTGGCATCCGTGGTCACTAGGACCCAGTTCTGTATGCCGAATCTGCGGCCCTCTAACAGATGAGCACTCTGCAACCACCATAGCAGAGACACCCTTGTCCTTGTCGACAAATTTATCCGCTGATGCATCTGCAGATGCGATCCGGACCATTTGTCCAGTAGATCCCACTGAAAAATTCGTGCATGGAATCTGCCGAATGGAATCGCTTCGTAAGAAGCCACCATTTTTCCCAGGACTCTTGTGCATTGATGCACAGACACTTTCCCTGGTTTTAGGAGGTTCCTGACGAGTTCGGATAACTCCCTGGCTTTCTCCTCCGGAAGAAATACCTTTTTCTGAACAGTGTCCAGAATCATCCCTAGGAACAGCAGACGTGTCGTCGGGATCAGTTGGGATTTTGGAAAATTCAGAATCCACCCGTGCTGTTGGAGCACTACTTGGGTTAGTGCTACTCCGACCTCCAGCTGTTCTCTGGACCTTGCCCTTATCAGGAGATCGTCCAAGTAAGGGATAATTAATACGCCTTTTCTTCGAAGAAGGATCATCATTTCGGCCATTACCTTGGTAAAGACCCGGGGTGCCGTGGACAATCCAAACGGCAGCGTCTGAAACTGATAATGACAGTTTTGTACCACGAACCTGAGGTACCCTTGGTGTGAAGGGCAAATTGGGACATGAAGGTAAGCATCCTTGATGTCCAAGGACACCATAAAATCCCCTTCTGCCAGATTCGCTATCACTGCTCTGAGTGACTCCATCTTGAACTTGAATTTTTGTAGGTACAGGTTCAGAGATTTCAGATTTAGAATAGGTCTTACCGAGCCGTCCGGCTTCGGTACCACAAATAGCGTGGAGTAATACCCCTTTCCCTGTTGTAAAAGGGGTACCTTGACTATCACCTGCTGAGAATACAGCTTGTGAATGGCTTCCAATACCGTCGCCCTGTCGGAGGGAGACGTTGGCAAAGCAGACTTTAGGAACCGGCGAGGGGGAGACTTCTCGAATTCCAACCTGTAACCCTGAGATACTACCTGCAGGATCCAGGGGTCCACCTTCGAGTGAGCCCACTGTGCGCTGAAATTCTTGAGGCGACCCCCCACCGCCCCTGAGTCCGCTTGTAAGGTCCCAGCGTCATGCTGAGGCCTTTGCAGAAGCCGGGGAGGGCTTCTGGTCCTGGGAAGGAGCTGCTTGCTGCAGTCTCTTACCCTTTCCTTTGCCTCGGGGCAAATATGAATGTCCTTTTGCCCGCTTGTTCTTATAGGAACGAAAGGACTGCGGCTGAAAAGACTGTCTTTTTCTGCTGGGAGGTGACCTGAGGTAAAAAGGTGGATTTCCCGGCTGTTGCCGTGGCCACCAAATCCGATAGACCGACCCCAAATAATTCCTCCCCCTTATACGGCAATACTTCCATATGCCGTTTGGAATCCGCATCACCTGACCACTGTCGCGTCCATAAACTTCTTCTGGCAGATATGGACATCGCACTTACTCTTGATGCCAGAGTGCAAATATCTCTCTGTGCATCTCGCATATAAAGAAATGCATCCTTTAAATGCTCTATAGTCAATAAAATACTGTCCCTATCCAGGGTATCAATATTTTCAGTCAGTGACTCCGACCAAGCCACCCCAGCACTGCACATCCAGGCTGAGGCGATTGCTGGTCGCAGTATAACACCCGTATGTGTGTATATACTTTTTAGTGTATTCTCCAGCCTCCTATCAGCTGGATCCTTGAGGGCGGCCGTCTCTGGAGACGGTAACGCCACTTGTTTTGATAAGCGTGTGAGCGCCTTATCTACCCTAGGGGGTGTTTCCCAGCGCGCCCTAACCTCTGGCGGGAAAGGGTATAATGCCAATAACTTCTTTGAAATTAGCAGTTTTCTATCGGGGGTAACCCACGCTTCATCACACACTTCATTCAACTCCTCTGATTCAGGAAAAACTACAGGTAGTTTTTTCACACCCCACATAATACCCCTTTTTGTGGTACTTGCAGTATCAGAGATATGCAAAGCCTCCTTCATTGCCGTGATCATATAACGTGTGGCCCTACTGGAAAATACGTTTGTTTCTTCACCGTCGACACTGGATTCGGTGTCCGTGTCTGTGTCGACCGACTGAGGTAAAGGGCGTTTTACAGCCCCTGACGGTGTTTGAGACGCCTGGACAGGTACTAACTGGTTTGCCGGCCGTCTCATGTCGTCAACCGACTTTTGCAGCGTGCTGACACTATCACGTAATTCCATAAACAAAGCCATCCATTCCGGTGTCGACTCCCTAGGGGGTGACATCACCATTACAGGCAATTGCTCCGCCTCCACGCCAACATCGTCCTCATACATGTCGACACACGCGTACCGACACACAGCAGACACACAGGGAATGCTCTGATAGAAGACAGGACCCCACTAGCCCTTTGGGGAGACAGAGGGAGAGTTTGCCAGCACACACCCAAGCGCTATAAATATATAGGGACAACCTTAAATAAGTGTGTTCCCCTTATAGCAGCTTAAATATTATTAATATCGCCAAATAAGTGCCCCCCCTCTCTGTTTTTACCCTGTTTCTGTAGTGCAGTGCAGGGGAGAGCCTGGGAGCCTTCCTAGCAGCGGAGCTGTGTAGGAAAATGGCGCTGTGTGCTGAGGAGAATAGGCCCCGCCCCCTTTTCGGCGGGCTTCTTCTCCCGGTTTTTCTGAAAACCTGGCAGGGGTTAAATACATCCATATAGCCCCAGGGGCTATATGTGATGTATTTTAGCCAGAATAGGTACTTTTCATTGCTGCCCAGGGCGCCCCCCCCAGCGCCCTGCACCCTCAGTGACCGTTGGTGTGAAGTGTGCCGAGAGCAATGGCGCACAGCTGCAGTGCTGTGCGCTACCTCATGAAGACTGAGAAGTCTTCAGCCGCCGGTTTCTGGACCTCTTCTCTTTTCGGCATCTGCAAGGGGGTCGGCGGCGCGGCTCCGGTGACCCATCCAGGCTGTACCTGTGATCGTCCCTCTGGAGCTAGTGTCCAGTAGCCTAAGAAGCCAATCCATCCTGCACGCAGGTGAGTTCACTTCTTCTCCCCTAAGTCCCTCGTTGCAGTGAGCCTGTTGCCAGCAGGACTCACTGAAAATAAAAAACCTAACAAAACTTTTTCTAAGCAGCTCTTTAGGAGAGCCACCTAGATTGCACCCTGCTCGGACGGGCACAAAAACCTAACTGAGGCTTGGAGGAGGGTCATAGGGGGAGGAGCCAGTGCACACCACCTAGTGGTCAAACTTTTAAATTTTGTGCCCTGTCTCCTGCGGAGCCGCTATTCCCCATGGTCCTGACGGAGTCCCCAGCATCCACTTAGGACGTCAGAGAAAACATAGAATATAATATACAAAGAAGGGGTCAATCCAATTAGGTGCA